>NC_073627.1:97912071-98215102 GCF_029407905.1 Bubalus kerabau | reverse complement strand
TAATATACAACCTTGTCATACTCCTTTCCCAATTTGGAACCAGTTCATTGTTCCATGTCCGGTTCTAACTGTTGCTTCTTGACCTGCATATAGATTTCTCAAGAGACCGGTAAGGTGGTCTAATACTCCCATCTTGAAGAATTTTCCACAGTTTGTTGTGATCCATACATCAAAGGTTTTAGTGTAGTCAATGAAGCACAAGTACATATTTTTCTAGAATTCTCTTGCTTTTTCAGTGATCCAATGGATGTTGGCAACTTGATCTCTGGGACCTCTGGCTTTTCTAAATCCAGCTTGAACATCTGGAAGTTCCCGGTTCACATATTATTGAAGCCTACCTTGGAGAATTTTGAGCATTACTTTGCTATTTTGTGAGATGAGTGCAATTGTTCGGTAGTTTGAACACTATTTATATATATATATATTTTTATGAAAATATCTTAAGAATGTATTTACCTATGTCTATTTTTAAACTTTTTAAGCCAGTAATGTATTGAATATAAAACGTTTTTTCAACATCTGTGCATTTGTCAAATATTTTCCGTACATGCAAGACTATGTTGGCCATAAGGCTACAATCTTGACTCAAAGCCAACAAGTTCCCCACCGTATAGAGCCTAAACTTGAATTGGAGGCAAGTGTTTAACACATAAACCCAACAATAAATGCAAAGTAATTACTTCATTAAGTTTTCTATATATAAATATGTCTTTATGCAAGTGCTGGAGAACTTGACATGATATTAGAGTTAGTGTCAGAGTGGAGAAGGTGGTTCAAGAAAGACTTCCCAAGGAATGAAATGTGTCAATTGCTCTCCAGCTAAAAGATTTCTAGGAATATACCACTTGAAGCTGAGAATGAATCATAATATTCTAGCAGACAGACCAAGTACTTAGCCTTCTAATTAACAAAAACATGAAACATTATGGGACAAAAAGAAAGCTTGTATGGCCAGAGGATGGAAACCAGGATAAGTGTAATGCAAGATGAGATTGTAAAGGCCATTAAATTAAGATCACAGAGAAAAATAGCATAGTGTGTGTGTGGAGTTGAAGGAAAAAGAAAAGTCATCAAATGGACCAATTGGCTTTATACATGTTAGAAACAGATTAAAGTTGTTTGAAACTTGTGTCTGATGATGATGTTGGTAGAGAAATAATTCTAGACCTATTGAAGGGATAAAATAGACTCAATGAAGAACTCATAGGAGAATGAAGTGTCAAAGAAAACTCTCAAGCTTGGGAGTTAATGAATGAGAAGTATGACGGTGTCGTTTCCTGATCAAGAAACACTAAGAAAGGGCCATAAGGGGAAGGTTGTGATTTAAGTTTTAGATTTCTTTAGCCTGAATTCCCTTTGATAGATCCATTCTGATTTATGAAATAATTTTAAACATCAGACAGGAGTTTGAATGAGAGAGCTAGGTAGGTGATGCATTTTAAATTTACCATAAGAAACAACATAAATGGTATATCTTAAATATAAAATGAGTAGAGAAGATGGTTTAGGATCCAGCATTTAGGAATTCTAACTTTGAAAGCTGAATAGAGGAAGATTAATCTTAAAGAAGTTCAAAAGAGGAATTACTAGATGTAGAAAGTGATCCAGAAGAGAATGTAGCTCATAAACCATGTGAGGAGACTTTTTCATAAGACACTGCTTTTTTATGAGATATGGAACGTTGTAAGCAGAATTCTCTATATTTTATCCAGTAACATGTGTCTAGTGAACAATATTAGTAGAGTAATTTATATGGAATCATTCTCAAATTTCTAGAATGAATGAAATTTCATAGTGATGCTCTTTTTTTAATACTGTATTTTATTATATTCCAGTTAAATAATTTTGAATTATAATACATTAAAGATATCAAATAGAATTCCCATAGAATTATGTATATATATATATATATATAAAGTTTAATTTTGGTAGGTAAGAGAAAGGATACTTAAGTCCTTTCATTTTTCTCTTAGGTATGTTATATTATTATGTAATTTTTATTTAATTAAAATTTATATATTCACATTTTCCAGTAAAAATATTCACACAATAAGATTAATAATAAAGAGTGGACAATAGATTAAGTACAATCTAGTGACTTTTTTTGACATGCAGGGAAATTTAAAGATACTCTAGAAACCATTATTAAAAACTGTAGAAATTTAAGAGATAATCATAAAATAATTTTCAGTATCAAACCACTTATATAAGATATAATTTTTTCTTAATTGAGGTAAAAACTGTACATTATAGTATATACATTTTAGGTGTACAACATTATAATTTGATATCTGTGGATACTACCAAGTGATCATCACCAAAAGTCTAGTTACCATGCATCATCATACAATTGGTTTTCATTCTTTTGTATTGCTGAGTAGTTTTCCTCTGTGTATGTAAACTGTATCTTCTTTATCCAGTGCTCTATTAGTAGATATTTAGATTGTTCCCATATCTTGCCTATCATACATACCACTGCAGTAAACATAGGATGCATCTCAATTTCTGAATTAGTGTTTTCATAATTTTTGAGTAAATACCCAGTATGGAATAACTGGATCATTTAATATTCTGATTTCTTCTCCAAAAAATGAAATTTTTTAGACATTATGTATTCAACTAAGTTTTCTGGCCCTTTCTCTCTCTTATCCTTTTGGAACCCCTAGATTGGAAATGTTAGTTCACTTGATGTTGTACCATATCTCCCTTAAATTATCTTCACTTAAAAAATTTTTCTTTTCATTTTGGGTTGTCTGAGTGAAATCTGTTGCTTTGTCTTCCAGCTTGCTGATCTAGTCTCCTGCTTCATCTAGTATCCCACTGAATCCTTCTAGCTTATTTTTCAGTTGTTATTGTATCTTCAGCCTATAATTTCTCTTTGGAACATCCTTATATTTTCTCTTTGTTGAATATCTCACCATGTTCATCTATTTTCCTCCTGAGTTGGGTGAACATCTTTACTACCATTATTTTGAACTCTTTATTAGTGGACTGCTTATTTCCTTCTCATTAGAGCCTTTTTCTGGGGTTAGTCTGATTCTTTCATTTGGAATACATTCCTCTGTCTCCTTTGGCCTGACCCTCAGTGTCTTTGTATTATTTCAATCAATTATCTCTCTCAGAATTGATGCAAAAGACATGTGGAAATTGTCCACATGATCATCCATGGCTACCAGAGACTGGTACTCAAGGGCATCTCCTCTGTGGGTTGTACATGACTATCTGCTTAGGTGGAGCTGCTGCTGCCATGTGGAAGGGCTAAAGTTAGCTGGCTATAGAAAGTGGAGAGTGAAAAAGTTGGCTTAAAGCTCAACATTCAGAAAACGAAGATCATGGCATCTGGTCCCATCACTTCATGGGAAATAGATGTGGAAACAGTGTCAGACTTTATTTTTCTGGGCTCCAAAATCACTGCAGGTGGTGACTGCAGCCATGAAATTAAAAGACACTTACTCCTTGGAAGAAAAGTTATGACCAACCTAGATAGCATATTCAAAAGCAGAGACATTACTATGCCAACAAAGGTTCGTCTAGTCAAGGTTATGGTTTTTCCTGTGGTCATGTATGGATGTGAAAGTTGGACTGTGAAGAAGGCTGAGTGCCGAAGAATTGATGCTTTTGAACTGTGGTGTTGGAGAAGAATCTTGAGAGTCCCTTGGACTGCAAGGAGGTCCAACCAGTCCATTCTGAAGGAGATCAGCCCTGGGATTTCTTTGGAAGGAATGATGCTAAAGTTGAAACTCCAGTACTTTGGCCACCTCATGCGAAGAGTTGACTCATTGGAAAAGACTCTGATGCTGGCAGGGATTGGGGGCATGAGGAGAAGGGACGACAGAGGATGAGATGGCTGGATGGCATCACTGACTCAATGGACGTGAGTCTGGGTGAACTTCAGGAGTTGGTGATGGACAGGGAGGCCTGGCGTGCTGCGATTCATGGGGTCGTAAGGAATCGGACACGACTGAGCGACTAAACTGAACTGAATGTGCAACTGCTAAGGGAATTTTCAGCAGGACATTCCCACCAGCTCTGTCAGTTTAGAGAAAGAGTTCCAAGAGAGTGCTCAACCAATGATGGTGTTAACAGTGCAAAATGAAATCAGAAAGATTAATTCTTCCAGAGTCTCCATTCCCAAAAGTGTTACAACAGTTTCCTGCCTCTACAGTATATGCTATAAAAATCAATGTGGTCTCCTTCTCATATGGAATAGGTGCTTTTCAATCTAGTGTTTTGGCATTGAGTCCTGGGATGATTAAGTCAGTGCTGAAGGCCTTTAAGAGCAGATTCTCCCTTCTAGACTTTTCTGGATGTACTGCCTGCTGGTTTTTCAAAGTCAGTTTTGGTGGAGCTGGCTACTTCTTTACCAGATGTAAGGCTTGGGGTGTGTGATGTAGAGCACAAACTACTTACTCCTCTAGAAAATGTTTTTTATCTTTGAATTCCTTCTCATTTGTGGACCACTGTGCCTGGGCTGGATTTTATATTTGGCAAGACTGCATCTTTGCCTCTCCTACTCTCTCAGTGCCACACTTTTATTCTTAAATGTAGAGGCTCTGTTCATCCAGCTTTAAATTTTTTCAGAGGAAATTATGCCATATGTAGTTGTATATTTGTTGTGTCCATTGAAGGGGAGATGAGTTCAGGACATTCCTACACTGCTTTTTTGACTAGATATCCATAATTTTGACGACTTGTATGTCTTGAATGTCTCTTCATTCTTGGTATGCTAACCTTTGTTAGGATATTTGTTAATATGGTGTATAGACTTGTCTTATTTGTCTCACCTTTTTTAGATAAAATATGTCAAAGCTGAGAGCTTCCTAATAGCCAAATAAATTAGATATTGATCTGTATGGGAAGTTCTTTTCTTCCTTTACCCTGCTGCTGCTCCTGCTAAGTCACTTCAGTCGTGTCCGGCTCTGTGTGACCCCATAGACGTCAGCCCACCAGGCTCCCCCGCCCCTGGGATTCTCCAGGCAAGAACACTGGAGTGGGTTGCTATTTCCTTCTCCATCCTTTACCTTAGGGACCTCAATGTTCCCACAGTGATAATCAAGTTTTTCTTTCAAGGAAGTAATTTCAGAATATTTGATTGCTCAACATTATAAATATGCCACTTAAAACCAGATGACTTTGTAGATCACCTTTCTTGGAGTAAATGAACATTGTCTAAATTGCAAGTTTAACAAACTGAAGAAATATGAATGAAATTAAATTATACTCTATTTATTTTCACTGTTTTATCTTTCCTCTCAAAAATCAAAAGAAGGGTAAAGTAGTGCATGCAATGGCAAGAATGGCTAAATTATTCAGTAACTATAGAGTTTTTATTTTCATACTTAGAGCATTATTTATTGTAATGCTTTTTGTTTAACAAGTGCAAACTTCACAAAGTTGGAGAATATTTCATATTAGCATATATTATAGTGTTTTCTGAAATTTATTTACATTCCTTACCCTTCTAGTGAAGGTGTTAATACAATATAAAAATAAATAAATAAACTGGAAAAGGACCAGAAAACTCCTTCACCCTTTAATATCTGCTCGCCTTACTATCCATACACTTCTTTAGGAATTACAATGGTCTTTTAATCCATCAGCTTCCTAAAAAAGATGCCTAGGCAACAGTGTTTGGTAACAATGTGTGCATCTCAGAAGGAATTCTAGAAAAGCATAAAAGGCATAAAATTATATCAACAGATAAAATTATATCAAGGCATAAATTGGTTTAAGTACAATTAAAGGACTTAGAGTTTAACTTCAAAGTAGTGGTCATGTGCTTGGCTCAGCTGTCTAAACTTACTCCAGAAAATGGTCAGTTTAGTCTGGGACAATCTTTAGTTTGGTACCTGTGATTTTTTTTTTTTTTAACTTGCTTGTGACATCACCTTTATGATAGAAAGTGAAGAAGAATTAAAAAGCCTCTTGATGAAGGTGAAAGAGGAGAGTGAAAAGCTGGCTTAAAACTCAAAATTCAAAAAACTAAGGCCATGACATCCAGTCCCATCACTTCATGGAAAATAGATGGGGAAACAATGAAAACAGTGATAGACTTTATTTTCTTGGGCTCCAAAATCACTGCAGATGGTCACTGCAGCCATGAAATTAAAGGACGCTTACTCCTTGGAAGGAAAGCAATGACAAACCTAGACAACATATTAAAAAGTAGAGACATTACTTCACTGACAAATGTTCATATAGTCAAATGAACTATGGTTTTTCCAGGAATCATGTACGGATGTGAGAGCTGGACAATAAAATAGGCTGACTGCCAAAGAAATAATGCCTTCAAACTGTCGTCTCAGAGAAGACTCTTGAGAGCCCCTTGGACAGCAGGAGATCAAAGCAGTCAATCCTAAAGGAAATCAACCCTGGATATTCATTGGAAGGAGTACAATTTAGCCACCAGATGTGAAGCGCCGACTCATTGGGAAAGACCCTGATGCTGGAGAAGATTAGGCAGGAGAAGAGGATGACAGAGGATGAGGTGGTTGAATGGCAACTTAATGGACATGAGTTTGAGCAAACTCCAGGAGATTGTGAAAGACAGGAAATCCTGGCATGCTGCAATCCATGGGGTCACTAAGAGTTGGACACGACTGAGCAACTGAGCAAACAAATAATGTACATTTACTTCATCATCCTAGGAATGGACATGGCAACCCACTCCAGTATTCTTTCTGGAGAATCCCATGGACAGAGGAGTTTGGCAGGCTCCCGTCTGTGGGGTTGCAAGAGTCAGACATGACTTAGCGACTAAACTACTACTACTTGATCATCCTAAGAATGAAAATAGAGTGCCATAATTTTTATGAATTGTATACATTGAATGTCTCATCATGCTTCTCCATATTCTAAGCCAGTATTTGTCAATAAGTTGTATGCTTTGCTAGGTCGCTTAAGTCGTGTCTGACTCTTTGCAACCCCATGAACTGTAGCCCACCAGGCTTCTCTGTCCATGGGATTCTCCAGGCAAGAAAACTGGAGTGGGTTTTCCATTTCCTTCTCCAGAGCAATATGCTGTATAGAATTGTCTTATTTGTCCCTTTATTTATATGCTAGTATTTTCATTTTGTTTAAAGCCCTTTGTTAACTACTTAATGCAGTTCTATTTTATACCATTTCCTTTTCTTCTTTCTTTCCAAAATCTATCCATCTTAACATGAAATTTTACCCTTCAGTGTATTTATCTATAAGTTTCATATGCTAATTTGTATATATATGTATAACTAAGAGATGACATTGGTTTATGTATTTATTTTAAATTTGTTTTGACTTCTTATGTATCTCATTCTTTTTGGCTTGCTTGTTTTCTTACTTTGTGCATCATATAATGTTTTAAGGATTCATCCATGTTTTCATAAGTAAATCTTGTCAATTTTTTCTTATTTCTGAATAATATTCCATTTTAGATATCTACCCCATATTATTTATTGTTTTCCCTAGCTGCTAAGTCGCTTCAGTCATGTCCAACTCTGTGTGACCCCATAGATGGAAGCCCACCAGGCTCCGCCATCCCTGGGATTCTCCAGGCAAGAACACTGGAGTGGGTTGCCATTTCCTTCTCCAATGCGTGAAAGTGAAAAGTGAAAAGGAAGTCACTCAGTCGTGTCCGACTCTTAGCGACCCCATGGACTGCAGCCTTCCAGGCTCCTCCATCCATGGGATTTTCCAGGCAAGAGTACTGGAGTGGGGTGCCATTGCCTTCTCTGTATTTTCCCTAGAATAACTACCAAATTGGCTTCCAGCACTGGAATGATAAATACTCTTTATGTTTTTTTTGTGTGTCACCATGTGAGAGTTTCTTTGAAGTAAAAATATCCAGGAGTGAAATTTTAGAATTCTAGGAAGTACACATTCTTAGTTTCACTAAAGACTACCATATACTGTCCAAATTTCCATACCAATTATATTCACATCATTTTGATAATATTAGTAATTATTTATAACAATATTTCAGTTTCACATTATTTTAATTATGTCAATGAGAATATGTTAATTTTAATATCAAAGCTCTGGAATTTTTAATGTGAATATAGACCTGAGTAAGAAAATACTTCTTGGTTTTATTTTTTCTTTCATTTTTTATGAACTCAGTCTGTAATAGTTAAGTTCAAATTCATATTAATTTCCAATTTTCAAGTTTATGAATTGTGCTTCTCTCTTATTTACTTGTTTGCTTTAATTTATATATTTTATGAGGTATAGTTATGTCAGTAACTTATGTTACTTAGCACAATAATCTCCAGGTCCATTCGTGTTGTTTGAAAATGGCAAAATGGTATTTCTTTTTACGTCTGAGTAGTATTCCATTGTATTTACATTTCATTGTATATACTTACCACATCTTCTTTGCCCATTCATCTGCCGGTGGACATTAAAGTTGCTTCCATACCTTGTGATTGTAAATAATGCTTCTGTGATTATTGGTGTGCATGTATCTTTTCGAATTAGTATTTTTGGTTTTCTTGAATGCATACCCAGGAGTGGAATTGCTAGGTCACATGGTAGTTCAGTTTTTAGTTTTTTGAGAAACCTCTATACTGTTTTCCACATTGGCTGCACAAATTTACATTCCCAAAAATAGTGTGCATGGGTTTCCTGTTTTCTATATCTGTGTCAACATTTGTTACTTGTATTCTTGGTGGTAGCCATTCTGAGAAAATGAGGAAGAACTAAAGAGCCTCTTGATGCAAGTGAAAGATGAGAATGAAAAAGTTGACTTAAAACTCAACATTCAGAAAATTAAGATCATGGCATCTGGTCCCAATCACTTCATGGCAAATAGATGGGGAAACAGTGGAAACTGTGACAGACTTTATTTTTTTTTGGGGGGGGGCTCCAAAATCACTGCAGGTGGTGACTGCAGCCATGAAATTAAAATATACTTGCTCCTTGGAAGAAAAGTTATGACCAACCTAGACAGCATATTAAAAAGCAGAGACATTACTTTGCCAGCAAAGGTCCATCTAGTCAAAGATGGTTTTTCCAGTACTCATGTATGGACATTAGAGTTGGACTATAAAGAAAGCTGAGTGCCGAAAAATTGATGCTTTTGAACTGTGGTGTTGAAGAAGACTCTTGGAGTCCTTTGACTACAAGGAGAACTAACTAGTCCATCCTAAAGGATATCAGTCCTGAATATTCATTGGAAGGACTGATGCTGAAGCTGAAACTCCAATAATTTGGCCACCTGATGTGAAGAACTGACTCATTTGAAAAGACTCTGATGCTGGGATAGATTGAGGGCAGGAGGAGAAGGGGACAATAGAGGATGAGATGGTTGGATGACATCACCGACTCAATGGACATGAGTTTGAGTAAACTCCAGGAGTTGGTGATGGACAGAGAGGCCTGCAATGCTGCAGTCCATGGGGTCACAAAGACTCAGACACAAATGAGTAACTGAACTGAACTGATTCTGACAGGTATGAGGTGATATCTCATTGTGGTTTTAATTTCCATTTTCTAATCAGTGATGTTAATCATCTTTTCATGTGCCTGTTTGCATCTGTATGTCTTCTTGGAAAATGTCTTGCCAGGGTCCAGCCCTGGTGGATCCAGGGAGTTCTAAGGGGAGACGGCTTCTGCGATCAGGATACGATAGAATTAAAGGTATAAAGAGTGATCAAATAAGGGGAGCTCAGTAGGAAAATTCAGTGGAAAAAAGAGGCTGAATAACTTGGTTTACGTGGAAAGCCAATAAAATTTCAAGACAAGAAATTTGTGTCACCTACGTAGGCTGCAGGCATCCTTCGGTTCTCCCGAAGGAGAGGAGACACTAAGGCCTCCCCGGTCAGATCTTAGAAACCCAGGCATAATTAGTAGGCTTGACGAGCCTCTGCTCTCCAGATGGGAATTCAGCCAGAAAGTGAGAGAAAGAACATGAGGAGACCAGTCTTTCTAGGAACTGATCCCATTCTTTATTTTCCAGGGTCCGCTTTTATACACAGAGATGTAATACAAAAGTCACTTGGGGTCAGCAGTTCTGATTTTATCAAAATCAGGTGCTTCATACAAATGTATACAAAGGCCTTAGGGATGTTACATCATCTTCTGGCCAGGGGGCCTGCTAACAATTTATGACCCTCTCCTTGTGACAGCAGTCAGTCAATCAGAACACTTATTTCTCCAGGAGTGATTATTCTTAAAACAGATGCCACCTTCGGAAGGCACCAGATAAAGTTACATTCCTATAGGGTGAGGGTGTAATGGGTTTTAATTAAGGAAAGAATTTGCTTAGCCTAAGGTCTAACATGATTAATATCAAAGGTTAATACATATTTCTTCTATATATTCATTAATGTGTATAAGGGCAGGGGATGTGGAGACTTAGCAGTAAACATTGGCTCAACAAATGAAAAACCCTTCACCAATACAATTTCTAATCAGCCCACTATACTACACTAATAATTTTCTAACTTCTCAAAAGAATCTTTTTTTAGAAGGTTTAAAGCATCTCGTGCCTCTCACGGTTGGGAGGCTGTGAACAATCACATGTGGCCGGACAAACCTGTCAGGCAGGCTAGAGAACCTTCAGAGGAGTTTGGAGGTTGAAACACTCCTGTCACGCCCAGGAATTATTATTAACTGGAGCTCTAAGTTAACTCTTTTTCAGAGAGAGGTGGTGGGGGACAGCCCCCCATAAAGTCAGAGCTGTAGGTTAGAGCACAAAGCAGTAAAGTAGGCAGACTCTGGTTTTGGGGGTAGATGCTAGAGAATTTCCAGGGGGACTCCTGAGGCTTGATCCCGCCTTTGCGTATGCCGAGCCTCCTTCCTCATGACCTTTGCCACGGGCGGAGTTCCTCACGCTGGCTCCCGGAAGTCTTGTCTTCTGCTCATTTTTTTGTTTGTTTGTTTTTTAAAGTTGTTCACATATTTTGATATTAACCCCTTATCAGTCATGTCACTTGTAAATATTTTTCTCATTCAGTAGGTTGTCTTTTCATTTTGCCAATGGTTTACTTTGCTATTCAAAAGCTTTTAAGATTAATTAAGGACCTGAGATTTATACTTAAAAATCATACCACACAGCATGACCAGAAAAATAAACTAAATAGCTTTGCATGAGTCCATGCTGAACCTAGAGATTTCCCCAGAATATTTTATAATATCCTCTCAGGAACAAACAGAGTGATGTGGCCTATATTTATTGTAAAATATATGGGAAAAAATAATCATTTGTATAATAGAGGCTGGGACAGGTAAAAGTTCTAAGGAGTTCAACAGTTATCTTGGAAACTAGTTTGATCTTAGAATTGACAGTCTGAAATCCTTCATTCTGCCTGTAAAGTGCCATGCACTGTGCTTAATTCTAAAGTAATTAAGAAAACAAGAACCCAGGGTCTCAAAAAAAAGAAGAAGAAAAAAAAAACACTTATTTGAATCCTGATTCTACCTTTACAAACCATGAGAAAATGGTTTAATTTGAGTCTCATGAATTTTTATTTCTAAGTCTCATTTTCTTCATTTATAAATGAATATAATAATATTTCCTAAGGATCTTATAAGGGTTAGTCCTATCTAGAACAATGACTATCAAGTAGTAAGTGCTTAATAGATATTTACTTATTGTAGTAAAATCCCTTACTTAAAATGCATTGAAAGAAGTTCTTTAGAAAAGGTATATATAAAACAAAATAGAATCAGATGAAACTTGAGTTATCAGGAGGCAACAGAAACCAAAATAATATTTTTCTATCGGTTACCTACTCCTTTGAGATTTCTAGTCTGATACAAACTCTAGAGTCGAAAGGAATTTCAAACAGTGCTTCCGGTAATACTAGATCCACCAGTCCTATACCACTTTGAGCCTATACTATTAGATACAAAAATAAATAGAATTAAAAAGTAAACTTCAGCAGGTTATAAACATTTCAAGTTTACTAGCCAGTCAAAGCTTTAACTTTTTTTCATCACTTACAGCAGAAAATTAGCATTTCAATCATAGATGTGGATATTAAATGTTAGTCATCTGTACCAGTGGCAAGAAAGATACAAGGATTCTCTTGCTTTATTCTCCATTCTACTGAACTCTGCTGATTCACCTTTTATAGTCTCCTATTTTGTTGTTTTAAGATGACCTTTGGAACAGGTATTAACTGTTTTTCTAAAAGACTTATGGTATAATAAAATGCAAGAGTGTAAATAAAGGCACAATTCTTATTTAAAACAAAAAGAGTGCAATATTGGTGCAAAGATAGACATGTAGTTGAATGGAACAAATTGACAGATTATAAACAGATCCTTACTTCTGTAATTGATTGATTTTTTGTTATGGTAAAAATATTATAATATGTTTACCATTTTATTGTTTTAAGTATATAATTCAGTAGCATGAATTATATATTTACAACATTGTGTAACCAGCACAACTGCCTAACTTTCACAGTATTTCCTTACACAAGAAAAGAAAAATATATGTCTTCCTCTAAATACTCTTCAGATACCATTGTACAGTTTCTCCTAAAGTAGATTTCCCTCCTTGATATTTGGCAAAACTAATACAATTATATAAAGTTTAAAAATAAAATTAAAAAAAAAAAAGGACTAAAGCTCTTTAACTGGTCCTTAACCAAAGCAAGAACTCCTCTTAGCTCTGAAGCTTCACTTTTAAAGTGATATGGATCAGATCAGCAATTTGGTTGTTGAACTCCAGGGCATTAAGTCTTGTTGTAAAACAATCTTTAATCTTGTTACTTTAAGAAGTCCTTAAGTATATAACACTATTTTTCTTTGCCAAGAAATTACTCCTTGGTTTTTTCCTATGAATTGCCCTTTAAATCAAAAGTTATGGAGCTTTTGGGTTCGGTTCATTTTCACTCAGGTACTGCATATCATGTTGAGAGATGGTGAGATATTAAATGACTGGCTCTTTTCATCTCTTTATTCATCAAAGCCTTTTCATAAATGACATGGAATATTAAAGAATTTTTAAAGGGAAAATCATAACTGTCTTGCAAATGTAAAATGAACACAAAGATTTTTATTTAACTCATTAACTAATGGAAGAAGCAGCAAGATATTAAAAAAAACATTTCAAGTGAGAATCCTAGAAGCAGAGGAAAAGGTTGAAATGAATTTAATAGAAAATAATTACTTATGGATGATTTACATCTCCATCTGACAAAATTCATTTGTGTCACTATAGACAATCATTTCATTGGTTTAACTAGTAGTTTTCTACAACTTGAAGAGTTGCAAACTAGCTCCAAAACAATAAAAAGTGTGAAATTTATAGAATCAGCTAGTAAGGAAGTGTGCACTAGATAACACCCAGCATTCAATTTCAAAGCCTTTCATATTTTATTCTTAAATAATGTAAAAGCAGTGACAATGTGGGAAAGTTCAAAGACATTCTATTGACTATATTGAATTATTGCCATTATTCACATAATCTACAGAGTCAAAAAAAGGAAAACACAACCTACATTCTTTGGCCACAATGTATAGAACTTTGAGAATCTGAGTATAATCTAATTTTTCTAAAAATTTTTGAGTTCAGCATTTTTATTAGGTGTTTGTGTTCCCCCCCAAAAAAACAACCTTTGTAAAAATTTAAAAAAAAAATTATTTTGAAGTTCTCACTCCTGATATCTGTGCTGTTTGTTCAATTGCTAAGTCAAGTTCAGCTCTTTGCAAACCCGTGGACTGCAGCAAGACAGTCTCCAATGTCCTTCACTGTCTCACAGAGTTTGTTCACATTTATGTCCATTAAGTTTGTGGTGCTATCTAACCATCTCATCCTCTGCCACACCCATCTCCTTTCGCCTTCAATCTTTCCCAGTATCATGGTCTTTTCCAGTGAGTGGGCTCTTCTGATCATGTGGCCAAAGTTTTGGAGCTTCAGCTTCAGCATCTGTCCTTCCAATGAATATTCAGGGTTGATTTCCTTTAGGATTGACTGGTTTGATCTCCTTACAAACCAAGGGACTCTGAAGAGTCTTCTCCAGCAACACAATTTGAAAGCATCAACTCTTTGGCACTCAGTCTTATTTATGGCCCAACTCTCACATCTGTACATGATTACCTGAAAAATCATAACTGACTCTACAGACCGTTGTTGGCCAATTGATGTCTCTGCTTTTTAATAGGCTGTCTAGGTTTGTTGAAGTTTTCTTTCTGAAAAACAAGAGTCTTTTAATTTCATGGTTACAGTCACCATCTGCAGTGATTTAGGAGCCCATGAAAATAAAGTCTGTCACTGCTTCTACTTTTCCCCCTTCTATTTGCCATGAAGTGATGGGACTGGACTCTATGAAGTCAGCTTTTTGAATGTTGAGTTTTTTTTTTTTTTTACATCACTCAAATTTCATACCTTGAATGTTGAGTTTTAAGCCAGCTTTTCCACTCTCTTCTTTCGCACTCATCAAGAGGCTCTTTAGTTACTCTTCATTTTCTGCCATTAGAGAGGTATTATCTATATATCTGAGGTTGTTGATATTTCTCCCGGCACTCTTAATTCCACCTTGTGATTCATCCAGGCTTCATTTCACATAATGTGTTCTACATATAAGTTAATAAGCAGGGTGACAATATACAACCTTGACATACTCCTTTCCCAATTTTGAACTAGTCAGTCGTTTCATGTCTGGTTCTAGCTGATACCTATAAATGTGATTTTATTTGGAAATAGTGTCCTTGCAAATGTAATTAAAATGTAAATTAATATGAAGGCCTATGGAGTAGGATGGGCCTTCATCCAGTATGACTGGTGTCCTTATAAGAAGAGGAGAGGAGACAGAGATGGACACATCAGATGATGACACAGATAGATAGGAATGATGTCTGTACAAACTAAGGAACCCTGATGATTGTCTGTAATATTAGAAGATAAGAAAAAGGCATGAAACAGATTATCTTCTACAGCTTTCAGAAAGAGTATGGTCCTGACTACACCTTGATTTCAGACTTCTAATTTTCAAAACTGTGAGGGATTTTTTTTTTTAATTTATGCCACCCAGTTTGTAATCATTTGTTGCAGCAGTCCTAGGAAACAAATGAACAATTTTTTACACTGCCTTGTAATTTAAGATAATGATATATAGGAGGCTGAAGAAAATAGATAAACATTGTGCAGATCCTAAGTGTCAGATTAGAAACTTGGCCCAGGTACCTTCAATCAAAATCTTACTTTTTTGTAAGATGACTTACACATTTTTGGTTGAGAAAAATTTTGAGTGGTATCAGCTTTTAATTTTTATTAAATATTGAAATGGTCAGTTTCTTATTACTAAATCATGGTCATTAATAAAACATCCTCAAACTAATGCTATTTATGATTCCTTGAATAAAAAGAAAACCATGATGATTTTATTTGGTTTTATTTTAGCAAATATATTAACTGAGTTTTCTTTTATTTATTTGTATAACATAATTTGAAAACAGCAAGAGATATTAGAAAACACAACAACAAAAAATACCCTGCAAATTATGATGGACATATCTTTTAATTACTTTTTGTTCTATTTTATGATATAATATTAATTCATCATGCATGCATGCTAAATCTCTTCAATCATGTCCAACTCTTTGCAACCTTTTGGACTGTAACCTGCTAGGTGCCTCTGTCCATGGGATTCTCTTGGCAAGAGTATGGAAGTCCTTGCCATGTCCTCCTCCAAGGGATCTTCCTGACCTAGAGATATATCCCCACCCCCCCGCCCCGCCCACCTCTTATGTTTCCTGCATTGGCAGATGGGTTCTTTATCACTAGAGCCACATGGAAGGACCATTTATTCATCAGAGGAGCCAAAATAGTTATACAGTAACGCCAAGAAAATGAGACGTAATTAGATATTAAGCCTCATTGAATTTTGGTGTTTTAGGTATTTGCTATGGTGCCACGTTTTCAGTGTTATTTTTGTGAGTTTTGGTTGTATAGACCAGATAGAAAAATGAATCCAAATATAAATTTCAGTTTATGGTTTATGGTAAATAGTTATAAAAATGATAACTAATGCAGCACAAATGAATTTCAACCATAATAGCTTCACCAAACATTTTGGTATATTTGACATATTTTGACACTTAAAATTTTGGTATATTTTTCTGTAAGTTGATATCACTATACATATACTCATACACAAACATACATTTTTGTGCTTTGTTCTTTTCATATCCTATTATACACTTAAATTCTATGACTCAGAATAATCAGTGTATGTTTTGAAAACTCATTATTTCATTTCGGTGTCTGTTCATTTAATGATAAATTTTATTTTAGTGAGATATCATATAATAAATTATGCTATATACCTATATCATAGTATGCTTATTTATTCAGTTCAGTTCAGTTGCTCAGTCATGTCCAACTCTTTGCTACCCCATGAATCACAGCATGCCAGGCCTCCCTGTCCATCACCAACTCCCGGAGTTCACTCAAACTCATGTCCATCAAGTCGGTGATGCCATCCAGCCATCTCATCCTCTGTCATCCCCTTTTCCTCCTGCCCCCATCCCTCCCAACATTAGAGTCTTTTCCAATGAGTCAACTCTTCACAAGAGGTGGCCAAAGTATTGGAATTTCAGTTTTAGCATCAGTCCTTCCAAAGAATACCCAGGACTGATCTATTAGATGATACAATTGTATAAATATTTTTCTAGGAACCATGAAAATAAAAGTTTCATTGAAAATGAGCAGTTATATTTATTTTGTATTTTTTTAAAGACCGCAAAACAAAAATACTATCTCTGTCTTACTATTTTCTTCTTAGTTTGTTGTATCAGTAGATATGCAGCAGTATGAAGCTACAGTTCTATTGTATATGCTATTACTTAAAAGTAATGTTTTTTACTCTTTGAACTATTATTGATTTTGTTCTTATAGATGCTAGTGACTGAATGCATATGAGTTAAGTCTGTTTGTTTCACTAGTTTCTGATACATCACAAGGTGCTATTTTTGAATTTATCTAGTCTCTGTCTATTACTGCCATGCAAACACTACAGAGTCATGAGTTTGTTCAAAACTGTCAGAAAGATGTTCAAATATATACATTTCCCTTGATCTTAAAGCATACTTTTTATTCTTGCCTCTAAAACCAGGCAAGAAAATGTGGATGTTTCAGCATATTACAACATGTTATTATATGCTATTCTTATAGAAAGTACCTAAAACATATCCACCTGGCTAGATATATTTTGAATTAAAGGAATTACAAAAGTCTTTATTAATAAAACAATATAAAGAAACTCAACTTATTCATTAATTTCACTGTCTGTTGACTCATTTAGAAGGGAGATAAGGAAAGAGCAAAGTGTTCTTCTTTCCTCAAATCTATGCATCCCCCTTAAAATTGATGCAAAGATTTAAAATAAAATAAAATAAAATAAAAACTAGGACTTACTCATGTGTAGTAACCCCCTAAAGTTGTCAAGGTACAAAATCACTAACATACACCTGTGAGAATTTTCATATATCCATTAATACATTTACTATGGAAATATCACACTGATATGCAGTAAATTCCTGTAGTAAAATACAGCTACTATTTTAGGGTTGGGTTCAGAAGCTATATATGTTAAAATTCCATATCAGTTAGGCCCAATGAATCAGTAAATTTCACATAAAAGTTAGTATTTCCAAGTTATCTTCTAAACTATTTTTAGGGGGAGCAGTCCTAAGATGGCAGAGGAATAGGACAAGGAGACCATTTTCTCCCCCACAAATTCATTGAAAGAACATTTGAATGCTGAACAAATTCCGCAAAACAACTTCTGTATGCTGACAGAGGACATCAGGCACCTAGAAAGCCCATTGTCTTCAAAAGGAGGTAGGACAAAATATAAAAGATAAAAAGAGAGACAAAAGAGGTAGGGATAGAGATCCATCCCGGTAAGGGAGTCTTAAAACAGGAGAAATTTCCAAACACCAGAAAACACTCTCACCAGCGGGTCTGTGGGGAGTTTTGGAATCTCAGAGGGCAACATGACCAGGAGGAAAAATAAATAAAACCCACAGATTACATGTCTAACGGCAACTATCAGCCCTCGCATCAGCCACCAGAAGCAGGGGCTGAACAGGGAGGCACGGGCTGCATTGCTTAGGGTAAGGACTGGGCCTGAATGCCCTGAGGGCAACCTGAGGGAACTAATGTGAGATAGAAACCCAAACTGTGGGATAACCAGAGAGAATGGAGAAAAAAGAGAGAGAGAGTGAGAACTATCTTGCAAAAAACCCTACCTAAGGCACTGCCAGGCATGCTCACAGAGCAAAGGACTGAGTGAATACCAGAGGAGAGCTAGCAGGCTGCAGACTGGCCCATCATCCGCTGGAGACAAGGCGGCAGGTTGGGGGCAGCCAGAGACAGAAAGGGGCAATCTCGGCCCCAGAGAGGCATCCTCTACCAAACTGCAAGCAGGCTTCCAGCTGCTAACCAAGGTTTCTTGGGATTCTGGATGGTTGACATCCACCAGGAGGCTCGCAGCCAGGGATCAGCTCCCCAGAAGAGACACATGGCACACCTGAGACGGGCCTGCCTGCTGCCACCCAGGAAACCGAGTGGCTGGGACGGGGGAGGTGATAAGATGCACTCCCCACTGGGGAGAGACTGCACTCTTCAAGCACCTGGTAGCCTGAGCTGCTTGGACCTGGGAAGGGCACAAAAGCAGACCCAACCAAGTTTGCACCTTTGTGGAATACCCGAGAACTTGAATCTGAGTGGCTTAGACCTGGGAAGTGCATGCAACCCAGGGCCCACCTCAGACAGTTCCCCAGCAGAACAACCTAGAGAGCCTGAGAAATGTAGACTGGGAAAGTGCACATGCCGTGAGAGGGGGCAAACCCAGGGTGGCCAAGACACTGCGAGCACTCCCCACACACATCAGTGATATTTGTTTGCAGTGTTCCTCCTTCCCCACAGCACTACTGATCATGCGAGCCTAAATAAGTGACCACCTTCACCCCCTTGTGTCAGGTGGAAATTAGACACTGAAGACCAGCAAACAGAAGAAGCTAAAATAAACAGAGGGAATAACTTTGGAAGTGACAGGTGCAACAGATTAATACCCTGTACTTAGCACCGACTACATTGGAAAGGGCCTATAGATCTTGAGAAGTATAAGCCAGATCAAGGAACTATCAAACTAACAGAATCCACACTGGCTGCAAAAGCTCCAGAGAAATTCCTAGATATATTTTTATTATTATCATTTTTAATTTTTTTAAGTTTTAAGTCTTCTATTACTCCTTTAATTTTAATTTTTATAACCTACTTTTACCTTGCAAAAAAAAAAAAGACCATATTTTAAAAGCAAACTGGATGCTTGGGGCTGGTGCACTGGGAGGACCCAGAGGGATGGTATGGGGATGGAGGGGGGAGGAGGGTTCAGGTTGGGAACACATGTATACCTGTGGCGGATTCATTTTGATGTTTGGCAAAACTAATACAATTATGTACAGTTTAAAAATAAAATAAAATTTAAAAAAAAAGCAAAATTCATGTATATATTTTATAATATTCATTACTTTGTTTTGTCTTTTTAATATTGAATTATTGAGAGTCTAACCTCTACTCTAGATTTTAATCTTTACTTTTCGGTATTTGTTATCAATTTTCTACCTTTTAGACCCCAATCTTAAATACTCATTTTTACTTCGAATGTGATTACCGGCTTGATTGCTCCCTCCTCCTTTTGACTCTCCTTTTTCTCCACCAGTTCACCTCTATCTCCACCCTCTCCCTTCTCTTGGCTACCCAACGCTGTGAATCTCTTTGTGTGTTCTAGGCTGTGGAGAACACTTAGGGACCTGATTACTGACTGGTCTATCTCTCTCCTCTTGATTTCCCCTATTCTCCTCCTGGTCACCACTGTCTCCTTCCTCCCTCTTCTTTTCTCTGTGTAATTCTGTGAACTTCTCTGAGGGGTCCAGACTGTGGAGAGCACACAGGGAATTGACTACTGGATAGCTTGATCTTTCCCCTTTTGATTCCCTCTCTTCTCCTCCTGGTCACCTCTATCTCCCTCTTCCCTCTTCTCTTCTCCATGTAACTCTGTGAGCCCCTTTGGGTGTCCCTCACTGTGGAGAAGCTTTTCATCATTAACCTAGATGTTTTATCATAGGTGCTGTATAGATGGAGAAGTCTTGAGGCTACTGTAAGAATAATACTGAAAATCAGGGGCAGGAGGTTTAAGTCCAAAACATGAGAACACAGAGAATTCCTGACTCCAGGGAACATTAATTGATAAGAGCTCATCCAAAAGCCTCCATACCTACTACTGAAACCAAACACCACCCAAGGGTCAACAAGTTCCAGAGCAAGACATACCATGCAAAGTCTCCAGCAACACAGGAACATAGCCCTGAGCGTCAATATACAGGCTGCCCAAAGTCACACCAAACCCATAGACATCTCAAAACTCACTACTGGACACTTCATTGCACTCCAGAGAGAAGAAATCCAGCTCTACACACCAAAACACCGAAGCAAGCTTCCCTAACCAGGAAACATTGACATGCTAAGTGTCTACTACCACTACCACTGCCCCCCCCCCCCCCACAGCAAGGAACCTCCACAATAAAGAGGAACCACAAACTGCCAGCATACAGAAAGGCCACCCCAAACACAGCAATCTAAACAAGATGAAAAGGCAGAGAAATACTCAGCAGGTAAAGGAACATGATAAATGTCCACCAAACCAAACAAAAGAGCAGGAGTCAACCTGAAAAGGAATTCAGAATAATGATAGTAAAAATGATTGGAAATCTTGAAAACAAAATGGAGTTATAGATAGATAGCCTGGAGACAAAGATTGAGAAGATGCAAAAGTGTTTAACAAGGAACTAGAAGAAATAAAAAAGAGTCAATATATAATGAATAATGTAATAAATGAGGTCAAAAACACTCTGGAGAGAACCAACAGTAGAATAACTGAGGCAGAAAATAGGATAAGTGAGGTAGAAGATAGAATGGTAGAAATAAATGAAGCAGAGAGGAAAAAAGAAAAAAGAATTAAAAGAAATGAGGACAACCTCAGAGACCTCTGTGACAATGTTAAATGCCCCAGCATTTGAATCATAGGAGTCCCAGAAGAAGAAGACGAAAAGAAAGGCCATGAGAAAATACTTGAGGAGATAATAGTTGAAATCCTCCCTAAAATGGGTAAGGAAATAGTCATCCAAGTCCAAGAAACCCAGAGTCCTAAACAGGGTAAGCCAAAGGCAAAACACCCCAAGACACATATTAATCAAATTAACAACGATCAAACACAAAGAACAAATATTAAAAGTGGCAAGAAAAAAACAACAAACAACACACAAGGGAATTCCCATAAGGATAAGAGCTGATCTTTCAATAAAAACTCTTCAGGCCAGAAGGGAATGGCAAGACATACTAAAAGTGATGAAAGAGAAAAACCTACAGCCCAGATTACTGTACCCAGCAAGGATCTCATTCAACTATGAAGGAGAAATCAAAAGCTTTACAGATAAGCAAAAGCTGAGAGAATTCAGCACCACCAAACCAGCTCTTCAACAAATGCCAAAGGATGTTCTCTAGACAGGAAACACAGAAAGGGTGTATAAACTCGAACCCAAAACAACAAAGTAAATGGCAACAGGATCATAGTTATCAATAATTACCTTAAATGTAAATGGGTTGAATGCACCAACCAAAATACAAAGACTGGCTGAACTGATACAAAAACAAGACCCCTATATATGCTGTCTACAAGAGACTCACCTTAAAGCAAATGGAGACCAAAAGAAAGCAGGAGTAAGTAGCAATATTCATATCAGATAAAATAGACTTTAAATTAAAGGCTGTGAAAAGAGACAAGGAAGGACATTACATAATGATCAAAGGATCAATCCAAGAAGAAGAAATAGCAATTATAAATATATATGCACCCAACATAGGAGCACCACAATATATAAGGCAAATGCTAACAAGTATGAAAGGGAAATTAGCAATAATACAATAATACAAGACTTTAATATCTCACTCAAACCTATGGATAGCTCAACTAAACAGAAAATTAAAAAGGAAACACAAACTTTAAATGATACGATGGATCAGTTAGACCTAATTGATATCTATAGGACATTTCACTCCAAAGCAATTAATTTCACCTTTTTGTCAAGTGCACATGGAACCTTCTCCAGGATAGATCACATAATGGGCCATAAATCTAGCCTCGGTAAATTAAAAAAAAAAAATTGAAATGATTCCAAGCATTTTTTCTGACCACAATGCAGTAAGATGAGATGTCAATTACAAGAGAAAAACTATTAAAAATTCCAACATACGGAGGCTGAACAACACGATTCTGAATAACCAACAAATCACAGAAGAAATAAAAAAAAGAAATCAAAATATGCATAAAAACAAATGAAAATGAAAATACAACAACCCAAAACCTATGGGACACTGTAAGAGCAGTGCTAAGGGGAAGGTTCATAGCAATACAGGCTTACCTCAAGAAACAAGAAAAATAGTCAAATAAGTAATCTAACTGTACACCTAAAGCAACTAGAGAAGGAAGAAATGAAGAACCCCAAGGTTAGTAGAAAGAAAGAAATCTTAAAACTTAGGGCAGAAATAAATGAAAAAGAAACAAAAGAGACCATAGCAAAATCAACAATGCTAAAAGCTGGTTCTTTAAGAAGATAAATGAATAGACAGTTAGCCAGACTCATCAAGAAACAAAGGGAGAAAAATCAAATCAACAAAATTAAAATGAAAATGGAGAAATCACAACAGACAACACAGAAATACAAAGATCATTAAAGACTACTATCAGAAACTATATGCCAATAAAATAGACAACTTGGGAGAAATGGACAAATTCTTAGAAAAGTATAAGTTTCCAAAACTGAACCAGGAAGAAGTAGAAAATTTAACAGACCTATCGCAAGCATGGAAAATGAAACTGTAATCAGAAATCTTCCAGCAAACAAAAGCCCAGGACCAGACAGCTTCACAGCTGAATTCTATCAAAAATATAGAGAAGAACTAACACCTATCCTACCCAAGCTCTTGCAGAAAATTGCAGAGGAAGGTAAACTTCCAAACTCATTCTATGAGGCCACCATCACCCTAATACCAAAACTAGACAAAGATGCCACAAAAAAAGAAAACTACAGGCCAATATCACTGATGAACATAGATGCAAAAATCCTTAACAAAATCTAACAAACACAATCCAAGAACATATTAAAATGATCAAACATTGACCAAGTGGGCTTATCTCAGGAATGCAAGGATTTTTCAGTATCCACAAATCAATCAATGTAATACACCACATTAACAAATTGAAAGATAAAAGCCATATGATTATCTCAATAGATCCAGAGAAAGCCTTTGACAAAATTCAACATCCATTTATGATAAAACCACCCGAGAAAGCAGGAATAGAAGAAACATACCTCAACATAATGAAAGCAATATATGACAAACCCACAGCAAACTTTATTCTCAATGGTGGAAAATTGAAAGCGTTTCCCCTAAAGTCAGGAACAAGACAAGGGTGCCCAATCTCACCACTACTATTCAATATAGTTTTGTAAGTTTGGGCCACAGTGATCAGAGAAGAAAGAGAAATAAAAGGAATCCAGATTGGAAAAGAAGTAAAACTCTCATTGTTTGCAGATGACATGATCCTCTACATAGAAAACACTAAAGACTTCACCAGAAAATGACTACAGCTGATCAATGAGTAAAGTTGCAAAATATAAAATTAATACAGATAAATCCCTTGCATTCCTATACACTATCAATGAATAAACAGAAAGACAAATTAAGGAAACAATTCCATTCACCATTGCAACGAAAAGAATAAAATACTTAGGAATATATCTACCTAAAGAAACAAAAGACCTATATATAGAAAAGTATAAAACACTGGTGAAAGAACTCAAAGAGGACACAAATAGAGGGAGTAATATACCATGTTCATGGATTAGAAGAATCAATGTAGTAAAAATGAGTATACTACCCAAAGCAATCTATAGATTCAAGGCAATTCCTATCAAGCTACCAACGGTATTTTTCACAGAACTAGAACAAATAATTTCACGTGTATGGAAATACAAAAAACCTCAAATTGCCAAAGCAATCTTGAGAAAAAAGAATGGAACTGGAGGAATCAACCTGCCTGACTTCAGGCTCTACTACAAAGCCACAGTCATCAAGACAGTATGGTACTGGCACAAAGACAGAAATATAGATCAATGGAACAAAATAGCCCAGAGATAAATCCACACACCTTATCTTTGACAATGGAGGCAACAATATACAATGGAGAAAAGACAGTCTCTTTAAGAGGTGGTACTGGGGAAACTGGTCCACCACTTGTAAAATAATGAAACTAGAACACTTTCTAACACCATACACAAAAATAAACTCAAATGGATTAAAGATCTAAATGTAAGACCAGAAACTATAAAACTCCTAGAGGAGAACATAGGCAAAACACTCTCCGACATAAATCACAGCAGGATCCTCTATGACCCACCTCCAAGAGTAATGGAAATAAAAGCAAAAATAAACAAATCAGATCAGATCAGTCGCTCAGTCGTGTCCGACTCTTTGCCACCCCATGAATCCCAGCAGCCAGGCCTCCCTGTCCATCACCACCTCCCAGAATTCACCCAGACTCACGTCCATCGAGTCAGTGATACATTCCAGCCATTTCATCCTCTGTCGTCCCCTTCTCCTCTTGCCCCCAATCTTTCCCAGCATCAGAGTCTTTTCCAGTGAGTCAACTCTCAGCATGAGGTGTCCAAAGTACAGGAGTTTCAGCTTTAGCACCATTCCTTCCAAAGAAATCCCAGGGCTGATCTCCTTCAGAATGGACTGGTTGGATCTCCTTGCAGTCCAAGGGACTCTCAAGAGTCTTCTCCAACACCACAGTTCAAAAGCATCAATTTTTCGGTGCTCAGCCTTCTTCACAGTCCAACTCTCACATCCATACATGACCACTGGAAAAACCATAACCTTGACTAGACGAACCTTTGTTGACAAAATAATGTCTCTGCTTCTGAATATGCTATCTAGGTTGGTCATAACTTTCCTTCCAAGGAGTAAGTGTCTTTTAATTTCATGGCTGCAGTCACCATCTGCAGTGATTTTGGAGCCCAGAAAAATAAAGTCTGACACTGTTTCCCCATCTATTTCCCATGAAGTGATGGGACCAGATGCCATGATCTTCGTTTTCTGAATGTTGAGCTTTAAGCCAACTTTTTCACTCTCCACTTTCACTTTCATCAAGAGGCTTTTTAGTTCCTCTTCACTTTCTGCCATTAAGGGTGGTGTCATCTGCATATCTGAGATTATTGATATTTCTCCCGGCAATCTTGATTCAAGCTTGTGTTTCTTCCAGTCCAGTGTTTCTCGTGATGTACTCTGCATATAAGTTAAATAAACAGGGTAACAATATACAGCCTTGACATACTAAATGGGACCTTAAATTAATTAATTAATTAAAATAATTAAAAGTTTTTGCACCACAAAGGAAACTATAAGCATTCTCATAATGGGAGAAAATAATAGCAAATGAAGCAACTGACAAAGAACTAATCTCAAAAATATACAAGCAACTCCTGCAGATCAATTCCAGAAAAATAAATGACCCAATCAAAAAATGGACCAAAGAACTAAACAGACATTTCTCCAAAGAAGACATACAGATGGCTAACAAACACATGAAAAGATGCTCAACATCACTCATTATCAGAGAAACGCAAATCAATACCACAATGAGGTACCATTTCACGCCAGTCAGAATGGCTGCTATCCAAATGTCTACAAACAATAAATGCTGAAGAGGGTGTGGAGTAAAGGGAACCCTCTTACACTGTTGGTGGGAATGCAAACTAGTACAGCCACTATGGAGAACAGTGTGGAGATTCCTTAAAAAACTGGAAATAGAACTACGTTATGACCCAGCAATCCCACTGCTGGGCATACACATTGAGGAAACCAGAATTGAAAGAGACACGTGTACCCCAATGTTCATTGCAGCACTGTTTATAATAGCCAGGACATGGAAGTAACCTAGATGTCCATCGGCAGACAAATGGATAAGAAAGATGTACATACACAATGGAGTATTACTCAGCCTTTAAAAAGAATACATTTGAATCAGTTCTAACGATGTGGATTAAACTGAAGCCCATTATACAGAGTGAAGTAGTAAGCCAGAAAGAAAAACACCAATACAGTATATTAACACATATATATGGAATTTAGAAAATTGTAATGATAACCCTATATGCAAGGGAGCAAAAGAGACACAGATGTATAGAACATTCTTTTGGACTCTGTGGGAGAAGGTGAGGGTGGGATGATTTGAGAGAATAGCTTTGAAATATGTATATTATCATATGTGAAACATATCGCCAGTCCAGGTTCAATGCATGAGACAGGGTGCTCAAGGCTGGTGAACTGGGATGACCCAGAGGGATGGGATGGCAAGGGAGATGGGAGGGGGGTTCAGGATGTGGAACACATGTACACTCATGGCTGATTCATGTCAACATATGGCAAAAAGACTACAGTATTGTAAAGTAATTATCCTCCAATTAAAATAAATTAATTTTAAAAATAAATTAATTATTATATTCTAAAAAGATAATAAAGGAAATGAGACAACATATCTAGGGACAAGAGAGTTTTTTATACTTTTAAAAAAATTTATAATTAATTTTTATTGGAGTATGAACGATTCAAAGAAATAAAGGAAAACCAAGGAATGGGAAAGACTAGAGATCTCTTTGGGAAAATTGGATATATAAAGGAAACATTTCAAGCAAGTATAGATATGATAAAGGACAGAAATTCTAAGGCCATAACAGAGGTAGAAGAGATGAAGAGGAAGTGGCAAGAATACACAAAAGAACTATACAAAAAAGGTCTTATGACTGGGATGACCACAATGATGTTGTCACTCACCTAGAGTCAGACATCAGGGAGTGTGAAATCAAATGGGATGTAGGAAGCATCACTATGAACAAAGCTAGTGGAGGTGATAGAATTCCAGCTGAGCTGGAAAATCCTTAAATCCTAAAAGACGATGCTGTTAAAGTGCTGAACTCAATATGCCAGCAAATTTGGAAAACTCAGCAGTGGCCACAGGACTGAAAAAGGTCAGTTTTCATTGAAATCCCAAAGAAGGACAATGCCAAGGAATGTTCAAACTACCACACAATTGCATATATTTCATATGTTACCAAGGTAATGCTCAAAATCCTCCAAGCTAGGCTTCAACAGTACATGATCTGAGAACTTCCAGATGTAAAAGCTGGATTTAGAAAAGGCAGAGGAACCAGGGATCAAATTGCCAACATCTGTTGGATCATAGAAAAACCAAGAGAATTCCAGAAAAAATGTCTACTTCTGTTTCATTGATTACACAAAAGCCATTGACTGTGTGGATCACAACAAACTGTGGAAAATTTTTAAGAGATGGAATATCAGACCACATTACCTGCCTCCTGAGAAACCTATGTGTAGGTCAAGAAGCAACAGTTAGAGACTTACATAGACCAACTGGTTCAAAATTGGGAAAGAAGTATGACAAGGCTTATGTTATCACCATGATTATTTAACTTATATACAGAGTACATCATGTGCAATGTTGAGCTGGATGAATCATAAGCTGGAATCAAGATTGCTAGGAGAAATATCAACAACCTCAGATATGTAGATGATACCACTCTAATGGCAGAAAATGAAGAGGAACTAAAGAACCTCTTGATGAGGGTGAAAGAGAAGAGTGAAAAAGCTGGCTTAAAACTCAACATTCAAAAAACTAAGAACAAGACATCCAATCCCATGACTCCATAGCAAAATGAAGGGGGAAAAGTAGAAGCAGTGACAGATATTATTTTTGGAGGCTTCAAAATCACAGTGGACAGTGATTGCAGCCATGAAATTAAAAGGTGCTTGTTCCTTGTATGGGAAGCTATGACCAACTAGACAGCATATTAAAAAAGGAAAGACATCACTTTTCCAGCAAAGGTCCATATTGTCAAATGTATGGTTTTTCCCGTAATCATGTACAGGTGTGAGAGTTGGAGCATAAAAAGGCTGAGTGTTGAAAATTTGATGATTTTTGAATCATAGTGTTGGAAAAGACTCTTGAGAGACCTTTGAACTGCAAGGAGATCAAACCAGTCAGTCCTAAAGAAATTAAGCCTGAATATTCATTGGAAGGACTGATGTTCAAACTGAAGCTCCAATACTTGGGCCATTTAATGCAAAGAGCTGACTTATTGGAAAACACCACTGAGAAAGACTGAAGGCAAAAGGAGAAGATGGTGGCAGAGTATGAGACAGTTGGATAGAATCACTGACTCATGTTGTTCAGTCACTCAGTCTTGTCAAACTCTTTGCGACCTCATGGACTGCAACACGCCAAGCTTCACTGTCCTTCACCATTTCCAGAGCTTGCTCAAATTCATGTCCATTGAGTCGGCAGTGCCATCCAACCAACTCATCCTCTGTTATCCCCTTTTCCTCCTGCACTCAATCCTTCCTAGTATCTGGGGCTTTTCCAATGAGTCAGCTTTTTGCATCAGGTGGCCAGAATATTGCAGAAGGTGGCAGCTTTAGCTTCAGCATCAGTCCTTCCAATGAATATTCAGGACTGAATTCCTTTAGGATTTACTGGTTTGATTCCCTTGCAGTCCAAGGGACTCTCAAGAGTCTTCTCCAGCACCACTATTCGAAAGTATCAGTTCTTCAGTGCTCAGCCTTCTTACTGGTCCACCTCTCACATCTGTGCATGCCTACTGGAAAAACCAAAGCTTTGACAATAGGAACCTTTTTTGGTAAAGTAATGCCTCTGCTTTTTAATGTGCTATCTGTTTGTCATAGCTTTTCTTTCCAAGGAGCAAATATCTTTGAATTTCACGGCTACAGCCACCATCTACAGTAATTTTGGGGCCCAAGAAAATAAAGTCTGCCACTCTTTCCATTGTTTCCCCATCTATTTACCATGAAGTGATGGGACTGGATGCCTTGTTCTTAGTTTTCTGAATGTTGAGTTTTAAGCCAAAATTTTCACTCTCCTCTTTCAACTTCATCAAGAGACTCTTTAGTTCCTCTGCACTTTTTGTCATAAGAATGGTGTCATCTGCATATCTGAGGTTATTGATATTTCTCCCAGAAATCTTGATTCCAGCTTGTGTGGAATTTGAGCAGACTTAGGGAGATAATGAGAAGAAGGCAATCGCACCCCACTCTAGTACTCTGGAAAATCCCATGGATGGAGGAGCCTGGAAGGCTGCAGTCCATGGGGTCTCTGAGGGTCAGACATGACTGAGCGACTTCCCTTTCACTTTTCACTTTCATGCATTGGAGAAGGAAATGGCAACCCACTCCAGCGTTCTTGCCTGGAGAATCCCAGGGACGGGGGAGCCTGCTGGGCTGCCGTCTATGGGATCACACAGAGTCGGACACGACTGAAGTGATTTGGCAGCAGCAGCAGCAGGGAGATAATGAAGGACAGGGAAGCCTGGCATGCTGCAGTCTATGGGGTCTCAAAGAGTGGGACACAACTTGGTGACTGAACAATAACAACAACAGCGATTTACAGTGTTGTATTAGCTTCTGCTGTACATCAAAGTGAATCAGTTATATATATACACATAGCTACTTTCTTATATTCTTTTCCCATATAGATCATTAGGGTGTATTAAAGCTCCCTGTTCTATACAGTACAGTTTCAGTTAGCTATCTGTTTTATATATAGTAATGTGTATATATCAATCACAATCTCCCAATTTATCCCCTTCTTACCACCTGGTAGCCCATAAGTTTGTTTTCTACATTTGTGACTCTCTTTTTATTTTGTAAATAAATTAATTTGTAACATTATTTTAGACTCCACAAATAAGTCATATTATATGATACATGTCTTTGTCTGACTTACTTCACTCAGCCTGACAATCTCTAGGTCCATTCATGTTGCTTAAAGTGGCATTATTTCATTCTTTTTTATGACTGAGTAACATTCCATTATATATATCTACCACATCTAACTTATCCATTCTTCTGTTGATGGACATTTAGGTTGCTTCCATTTTCTGGCTATTGTAAATACTACTGCAATGAACATTGAGGGTACATATATCTTTTCTCTTTTTTAGGATTTTTAAAAATTCATTTTATTTTTGGCTCTGCTGAGTCTTCATTGCTGCATATGGGCTTCCTCTAGCTACGGGAGAAAGGGTTATTCTCCATTTGCAGTGTGCCAAACTGTGTCCCCTGAATTAGCAGGCAGATTCTTAACAATTGGACCACAAAGGAAGTCTACAGGTGTTAGTATTATCTTTTTGAATTATGGATTTCTCCAGATATATGCCTAGGAGTGGGATTGCTGGATAATATGTACTCGATTTTTCATTTTTTAAGAAAGCTCTGTACTGTTCTCTATAGTGACTGTACCAATTTACATTCTCACCAACTGTACAGAAGGATTCCCTTTTCTCCACACCTTCTCCAGAATTTATTGTTTGTAGATTTTTTTTAACAGTGGTCATTCTGTCTGGTGTAACGTTATTTCATATTGTAGTTTTGGTTTGTGTTTCTCTAATAATTAATGATGTTGAGCATCTTTTCATGTGCCTTTTTAGTGATCTATATATATTCTTGCAAGGAGATTCAACCAGTCCATCCTAAAGGAAATCAGTCCTGGGTGTTCATTGGAAGGACTGATGCTGAAGCTGAAACTCCAATACTTTGGCCACCTCATGTGAAGAGTTGACTTATTGGAAAAGACCCTGATGCTAGGTGGGATTGGGGGCAGGAGAAGAAGGGGACGACATAGGATGAGATGGCTGGATGGTATCACCAACTCGATGGACATGAGTTTGGGTAAACTCCAGGAGTTGGTGATGGACAGGGAGGCCTGGCATGCTCTGATTCATGAGGTCGCAAAGAGTCGGACACAACTGAGCAACTGAACTGATGTCTTCTTTGGAGAAATATCCATTTAGATCTTCTCCCCCCCTCCCCTTTTTTTATTTGTTTGTTTGTGTTTTTAATGTTGAGCTGCATGAGTTGTTTGTATGTTAGTATATTAATCCCTGTTGATTGTTCATTTGCAAATATTTTCTCCCATTCTGAGCATTGCCCTTTCTTTTTATCTATGGTTCCCTTTGCTGTACAAAATTTTTTAAGTTTAACAAGGTCCTATTTGTTTATTTTTGTTTTTATTTTCATTACTCTGGGAGGCAGACCAAAAGATACTTCTGTGATTTATGTCAAAGAGTATTCTACTTATGTTTTCCTCCAAAAGTTTTATTGTATCAGGCTTACATTTAGATTTTTAATCTATTTTGAATTTATTTTGTGTATGATATTAGGGAGTGTCCTACATTCATTTACATGTAGCTGTGCAGTTTTCCCAGTACCACTAATTGAAGATATTGTTTTTCTCCATTGTACATTCTTGCCTCCTTTGTAATAGATTAGGTGGTCACCTAATCTATCGTTTCTTTGATGAGCGAAAACAGAGTATCATTGTGGTATGTTTATGGAAATGATCCGTAAGAAAAGAAAATAATGATGATGTGTGGGCTTCCCTGGTAGCTCAGCTGGTAAAGAATCCACCTGCAATGCAGGAGACCCCAGTTCAATTCCTGATTCAGGAAGATCTCCTGAAGAAGGGATAGGGTACCCACTCCAGTATTCTTGGGCTTCCCTGGTGGCTCAGACAGTACAGAATCTGCCTGTGATGCGGGAGACCTGGGTTCAATCTCTGGGTTGGGAAGATCCCCTAGAGGAGGGCATGGCAACCCACTTCAGTATTCTAGCCTGGAGAATCCCCATGGACAGTGGAGCCTGGCAGACTCAGTCCAGGAGGTCACAAAGAGTCAGAAACAACTGAGTGACTAAGCACAGCACAGCACATGGGAAATAAGACAGAGTAAATAGAAGAGAATAGCTAGAGTACTGGACTGAGTACTATAGCTAGAGTAAGAAGAGAGTATATTTCTTCTATTGACCAATAAAGATGGGTCCATTTTATGCTTCAGGTTTGAAAAATTGTCAGAGGACTGTAAAATTAAAAAACAAGAAAGTAAAGGTGTTTTGTAGTATACTGTCTTACGTATATCGGGAATAAAACTGTATGTAGTAAATATTCCAGATTGTACTTCAGTTTGAAGTACAGCTCTTTTATGCTTTGAATTAAGTAATATGCTTTAAGATTAAAATCCAATGACACTGTGCTCCCACTTTCCATATCACAAAGAAAGACATTCTCTGCGATCAAGTGAAGTGCTTTATTTTCTGTCTGATAAATCTAACACCACTACCCATTTCAGGTGTTATGTGGTGGATAGTTTCAATCATATAGTCAATTGTATTGGAAAGAGAAAGCTAGAAAAATCTCCTTCTCTTCAGAGAAGTGTGATCTTAATAGAAAAAAAAAATTAAACTGTCATCATGACATTTTTAGATCACAGACAATTAAACCATCAGAATGTGAACTTTAATTTCCTTACTTTTATTCTTAGCAATAATAATGTCTTTCAGTATTTCAAAGAGAAGGCTCTTGCCTGCAGTTTTATGTTTAAATACTTTGGACCTGTACCATCAAAGGTACTAGGCCCACAGTTTGTGTAGCTACACAATGTATATATGTCTTTTAAACAGCTAACCTACCACTTTCAATACATACACACATAGCCATGTTCTGCAGGTCATATCTACAATGCTAGAATATTAAGATCCAGTTACTTGATGAGCCTAGTGCCAGCCTTAATCCATTATATGTGTGATTGATTCAGTCCTCAAAAGCAAAAATAATATAATCCATTTCTAAATCCTAGGGCCCATTCTGAAATGCCAGAATACTGGTCTTTCTTTATAGAATATGTCCCTATAATATTATATACACTCTCCCTTTATTAATTCTAAATTTTTAGATCTATCAACCTCTTTTCAGTCAAGAAAAAGTATTCACTAATTGATCATTCTTATGTTAAAAACTACAACATATCAATACTCTGAAAGGGCTTGAAATCTTTCCTTTAGTTTGTGATTATAGACCATGCTCTCAGACACACACATGAAAACAAGCAAACAAACAAAAATACCAAAAAGCCAGGAATCCAATAGTAATCTAATGTAGTTTTACTTTAATGGCTCAAATCCCCATTTACCTTTTTGACAAACTTTTTCCAATTCCTTGCATCCTTTCAAAAGTAGATCTACAAATCCCTAGGCAAGTCCTCATCTACCCTAATGTTATGCTTTCCTTTATTACATGTCAAGAAACATATTTGCCTCACCTTGATCTGAACCCCAGTATGTTGCCTGCTGTAAAGCTGAAGCATTAGCTCAAGGGCCACCGAAGCCTGGGCCATAAACTCCTCCTGAGAAGCCTACGTGAAGCTTGTGAAGGGACTTCCTGGAACTGTCATGATATTCCCAGAGTCATTGTTGATCCCCTATCTAGGTTCACCTGCTGATTTTTGCCTTGATTTTTCAAAGCCTCATAGGTTTCACTTTGGAAGAGAGGATTTCAATAGCTTCTTTTCTTCCTGGTTGTATACTCTGCTTCTCTCACATATGATCTAATTTATAAATTGGTTTTTAATAGCTTGTATTTACATCATCAATGTCATTTTCTCCCTCTGTATCTCAAGTATAAGTCTACAGGTCTGAATCAGAGGACTATCTGAGATAAAACTTTCAAATTATAGTCAGAACAATAATCTTTCCTTTCACAAAATGAAGCATTGTCCTGTCTTTCCATGTATATCTTAAAGTTTGAAATGAAAGTAATAAAAGTGTTAGTTGCTCAGTCATGTCCCACTTTTCATGACACTATGAACTGTAGCCCACCAGGCTTCTCTCTCCATGGGGATTCTCCAGGCAAGAATACTGGAGTGGGTTGCCATGCCCTCCTCCAGGGTATCTTAAACCCAGGGATCAAGCTCAGGTCTCCTGCATTGCAGGCATGTTCTTTACAGTCTGAGACACTTGGGAAACCAGGGATAAATATTTTTCAGACATTTCCATAGTTCAAATAACAAATGACACTTTATGGTAATATCCAGTGAGCCCTCCAGACATATCCACAAGTTTCATCCCTTTGAGAAATGTAGTTCAGATTACCAAACTAAGAACAATACTCATCTATAGTTGTTATTATTATGTGAATTTTGACTTGTTAACTACACAGATTTGGGAAATGGAATAGATAACAGAAAGGTCCCAGATACTCAAGGGATTGTAGGATTGATGAAAACCTCAATTGATGTCAAGGTCCTACACCCCCAAACTGCCTTTTAATTCCTAGCAACCTTAAATACATGTAATTTCATATCTTTCTCCACTTCTTACTTCCTTTTATTATGAATTTTAAATCCAATGTATCACTAAAATAAGAAATGTATGCTTCTTATTATTTCTTATAAACATAGCAACCCAAGACAATACTTGGTTAATATATATGCATTAACTAAAGAGTGGTGGAGGTTGTATTTAACCCAGTAAAATACATTGTGAAAGTGTTTTTAAAAAGCATTTTAGAAACTTTTATTCAAAATTCTATCAGTATCCCTCACTGAAGTGATAACATCTGACTTATGCACAATTAAGCTCTCTCTCTTTCACACTCATATTTTTTCTGTGTTCATTAAGGTGCGTTATTTAGTCACCATGTCTGACTCTTTGCGACTCCATGAACTGTAGCCTTTCATGCTCCTCTGTCCGTGGGATTTGCCAGGCAAGAATACTGGAGTGGGTTGCCATTTCCTTCTCTGTGTGCTTATTAAACATCACCTCTATTCACCTAGTTGCCTAAGGAAGTACAATTTGTATACAACTGTTATGAAGACAAATGTAGTTGTGTGTGATTTGGCATCAGCAATAATCCAGACCTTTAAATGATTTTATTTTTCTAGACTATCATTAAGTAATTTATCCAAACCACAATAGTTTAATCTCTTATTCAATCTCTAATGTAACTCTTTTGGAGATATTTTCTTAGTTTAATGTTGTCTGAAAGTGAAAGTCACTCAGTCGTGTCTGACTCTTTGTGACCCCATGGACTGTAGCCAATTCTCTAGGCAAGAATACCAGAGTGGGTAGCCATCCCGTTCTCCAAGGGATCGTCCTAACCCAGGGATCAAACACAGATCTCCTGCATTGCTGTCAGATTCTTTACCATAAGAGCCACCAGAGAAGCCCTTAATGTTGCCTAGTATAGTCTGTTAATTCATATCACTGCAATATAAAAAAAGAACCGTACATATTAGAATGGAAGGATGCCTAAAATAATTTATGCCCAGATATTAAGAAATAATACACACAAACATACACACGCATATGTTTTTCTCACAGGGATTTTACTGAAATACTGAAAAATACTGAAAAGTGAAGTTGAGGAGGAGTAGTTAATCTTTTTTGTTGTTGTTGAAGTATAATTGATTTACAATATTATAGTAGTTTCATGTGTAGAACAATATTCAATGTTGTTACAGATTGCATTTCATCAAAATTCATTAGAAGATAATGGCAATAATTCTCTGTACTATAAATGTAATATTATTATTTGTCTATTTTATACATATTAGTTTGCATCTCTTAATCTCATACCCTAATTTCCCCCTCTCTCTTTTGTTAACCAATATTTTTTTTTCTATTTCTGTGAGTCTATTTCTGTTTTGCAAATACACTCATTTGTATTGTATTTTAGATTCCATATATAAATAATATCATGTAGTATTTGCCTTTCTCTGACTTAACTAAGCATAATACCCTCTAGGTCCAGTCACATTGATGTAAATAGTAAATTTTTGTTCTTTTTTATGGCTGAGTAGTATTCCAGTGTGTGTGTGTGTGTGTGTGTGTGTGTGTGCTTTCCTATTCATTCATCTGTTGATGGGCATTTGGGTTGCTTCCATAACTTGGCTTTTGAGAACAGCATTGTTTTCAACATTGGGATACATAAATCTTTCCAAATAAGTGTTTCTGTGGATTTTTGAGATGTATATGCCTGAAATTGGAATTGCTGTATCATATGGTTGTTCTATTTTTAGATTTTTGAGGAACCTCCATACTGTTTTCCAAAAGGGCTGCAACAATTTACAATCCTATTAACAATGCATAATTATTTTCTTTTTTTCCACACCCTCACCAACATTAGTTCTTATGGACTTTTGATGATAGCCATTCTAACAGATGTGAGATGATACTTTATTGTGGTTTTGATTGGCTTTTCTCCAATGATTGGTGATGCTGAGTATTGTTTCATGTGCTTCTTTCTCATCTGTATGTCTTCTATGAAAAAATGTCTATTCAATTCTTCTTCCCATTTTTAATCTGGTTATTTTATTTTTTGATATTCAATTGTATGAACTGTTTACAAATTTTGGATATTATTCCCTTGCCAGTCACATTATTTACAAATATTTCTTCCATTGTCTATGTTGTCTTTTCATTTTGTTAATAGTTTCCCTTAGTATACAACTTTTTTTAATTTAGTTAATCCCATTTATTGACTTTTGCCATTTTTTCTTGTGATTTAAGAAATAGATGAAAAAATTAGTGGTAAAATGTATATCAAAATGTGTTCTGTCCATATTCTTTTCCAGGAGTTCATGGTTTCAGGGCTTATATTTGTTTTTTAATCCATTTTTGTGTGTTTATTTTTGTATATGGAGTGATGTAGAGTTCTAATCTCACTCTTTTACATGTAGCTGTCCAATTTTCCAAGCACCAGTTATTGAAGAGACTGTCTTTTCTCCATTGTATATTGTTGCCTCCTTTGTTGTATATTAATTTACCGTGTGTGTGTGTGTGTGTGTGTGTGTGTTTTCTGGGATCTCTGTTCTGTTCCATTGATTTGTGAGTCTCTTTTTAATGCCAGAACCATGCTGCCTTGATTACTGTAGCTTTGTAGTATAGTCTGAAATCTGGGATGATGATGTCTCCATCTTTGTTCTTTTTTTTTCAAGACTACTTTGGCGATCCTGGGTCTTATGTGGTTCCTTCTGAATTTTATGATTATTTTTCTAGTCCTGTGAATATGTCATGGGCATATTTTTGCTGCTATTTGTTGTTTATTATTTCTATTGTATATTGCAGAAGAGTGTTAATGCGATGTAACTCATTGGTTCATGTGCAAATGATGGCATATCTTTGTGACACTGAAATAAATTCAAATTGATCATGGTCCTTTTTTATGTATTATTAGGTGCACTTTGCTAATGCTTTTTTTTTTTTTTTTTTTGAAAAATTTTGCCTCTTTAGTCACCCAAGTTATTGGCCTATAATTTTTTTTTTCTTTCTTTTTTTTTTGCAGTGTCTTTGAATGGTTTTTGTATCATGATAATGGTGGCTTCATACAATGAATTTGGGAATGTTCTGTCCTCTTTAGTTTTTGAATTAGTTTGAGAAGATAGTTTTGGTTATTCTTTATAAACATGGTAGAATTCTCTTGTAAAGCTAAACAGTCCTATGGTACTTTTGTCTGCTGGGAGGGTTCTTTTAATTATAGATTATTTTATTACTAGTGGTGAATTTGTTTAAATTATCTGTTTCTTTTTTATTCAATTTTGGCAGATTTTATCTTTCTAGAAACTTGTCCATTTCTTATAGGTTGTCCAATTTGTTGACATTTAATTGTTTGTTGTGTTTTTTTATGATTGTTTTTGTATCCTTGTGGCACTGCTTGTTATTTCTCCTCTTTCTTTCTTTCTTTCTTTTTTTTTTTTTGTGTGTGTGTATGTGTATGCATATGTGTGTATCTGTTCTCTTTTCTTATTGGTGAACTATAAAGGATTATCAATTTTGCATTTTTTTTTCAAAAAAAAAAAACCTCTTGAATTTAATGATCTTCAATCTTTATTATATATTTGCTTTTCCTGGTAGAATTTTCCAATTCCTATACATTCTTATTTCTTTTCAATTTAGAGAAGATCCTTCAACATTTCCTTTAAGGTAGGATTTGTATTGGTGAATTCTCTGTGTTAGTATTGATGAATTCTCATTTGTTGCATGTCTGAGAAGTTCTTTATCTTTCCTTGTATTCTAAATTATAATCTTGCTGGGTAGAGTATCCAAGTTTATAGGCTTTTCCCATTTCACACTTTGGATATATCATGCCAGTCCCTTCTGGCCTGCAAAATTTATGCAGAGAATTCAGCTGATAGCCTTGTAGGGATTCCCATGTATATGACTCTTTGTTTTTCTCTTGCTGCCTATAGAATTCTTTCTTCATCTTTAACCTTTGCCATTTTAGCTATGGTATATCTTGGTGCGGGTCTGTTTGGGTTCATCTTAGTAGGGACTCACTGTCTGTACATGGATATCTGTTTCCTTCTTTAGGTTTTGGAATTTTTCAGCCATAATTTCTTCAAGTACATTTTAATCTCCTTCTCTCTTCTTCTGGAACCCTTATAAAAATGAAGCTTATAATGTTTACTGTTATTCACATACCCTTAAATAGATTTCATCTTTTTAAAAAAAATTGTTATTTTCTCTGTTGTTCTGATTAGATAATTCCCATTTTTCTATTTTCCAGATCACTTATCTGGTCTTCTGTATCACTTAATCTACTATTCATTCCTTCCAGTGTGTGTGTGTGTGTGTGTGTGTGTTATTTTAAATCTTAAATTTATTTTTAATTGGGTATTTATATTTTCTGATTCCCTATGAAAATGGTCAGTATTTAGATCAATCTTTTCTCCTAATTCAGCTAACACTTTTATTACCAATGTTTTTAATTCTTTATCTGGTAAATTATTTCTATTTTATTGTTTTTTTCAGGGGTTTTCTCTTTCTCTTTCAATTGAGAGAAGTTCCTCTGCCTTTTTATTTTGATTAACCTTCTATGCCTCTGTCAGTTTAGGTGAAGCAGTTACCTACTGTGGTCTTCAAGGTATATTCTTATGTCGGAACATCAATATGCACACTGTGTGTGCCCAATGCCTTTGAAGGGAGGGCTGGATTTGACATGAAGTCCAATCATCTCTTTTCTCAGGGTGTGCTGGAAGGTATCACCTTGGTGGAGGGGGTAAGGGGACTTGAAATAAAGGGACTAAAACTGATGCTTAGTGTTAGGCTCAATGGCCACCACTGCCCTATCAGGGAGGTGGGAAGTTGCTGAAGCAATAGGTCTAACGGTTAGGCTCAATTTGGCTCTGTTCCCTTTCAATGTTATGTTTTGTTTTGTTTTCTCTTTCTCCTTGAACTAGGACTTTTGCCCCATAGGAAGGGAATGCTGAAACTAGGGGGTCCATGTACATATAGAGGTCTGATGCACTGCCTATATAGGCGTTTGGGGCTTGTCTCAGATTTAGCCCACTATTTAGTCTTTTCCCCATCCTGGCCACCCTAGATCCAGCTTTGCACTATGACATGGACTAAGCAGAATGGGAGTGTTCACTCAGCTTCAGCTGGGGTGGACTGGGAGGTAGTCGTTAGAACCCCAGCAGCTGCTAGAGCCGAATTCTCTCTGCCCTGCCTTGGGGAAAGACCCCTTTTCTCTCATAGCTGATCACTGTCACCAACTTCTGTTACTCCCAGCCTGATTTGAAACCACTCTGCAGGGGAGATGGGGCTCCTGTGATCCCTCTGCATGTATTGAGGGGTGAATTGAGGCATAGTAGCTGGCACCAGGAATCTGGGCTGCTTCTGTGGCACCATTTGAGTAAGTGGCAACAGTGGCCACCCACCACTCCTAGCTCCTTCCTGGGACCATGCGGCCCCTGTATTCCAAAGTTAAGCCTTTTCCTCTGTCTTGGCTACCCCAGTTCCAGTGCTGTGCTGTGAGTTGAGTCAGCAGACCAGGGTGCTAGTTTGGCTCAAGGTAAGACATGGCATGAGGTGGTCATTAGGAACCTCTAGGGCAGACCTCTCTCTTCCCTGCCTCAGGGTCAATCCAGCACTTGGGTGCTTCTCACAAGTTAAAAGCTTCTCTAGCCCTTCTGTCTGTCCCTATGGTCCTCCAACCATCCAAGGGGACTTGTCTCCTCTATATCTGTCCCCAGGACTAGAATGCTTGTTGGTGGCTGTGTGCTCACTCCTCAGGGTGGGTGCCCACCCCTGAAATCTACCTTTTCCTTTGCATTCCCTCCCACAAGCAGAGGTCCTAACTCAATTGCTTTTCATTCTTTCCTACTTGATTATGTGTTTATCTTTCTTATAGCCTTGTTATGCAGGAGTTCTGTTGCTAGTTTCCAATTACTTTTCACTGAGAGTTGTTCCTCATGTAGTTTGTTTTTTTGTTTTTTGTTTTTTGTTTTTTGTCGGTGAAGGTGAAGTTCACATCCTCTTACTTCCTTTTGAAATAGGAATTGAAATTTGTTAATTTTATGACAAAAAAAGTTAAAGAACCCTTTTTTTAACAATAAAAAAAATGATTGTCATGGTGTCCTTTTTCTCTCAAAAGAAGTGCAATGAAATGAAAAATACTAGAGTATTTGGAAGAGCCACTCTTTTGAATTGTTCAGAGACAGTTTTAATTTTCTTTTAAACGTGTTTTTGAAAACTTTTAGTATTTGCAAAGAGTTTTTGGCAATAAAATTTCTAATTCTTAATGAATTAAAAATTAGTAGTTAATATTTGAACTTTTCTTTCTAAGAATATGCACCCAACTTTATTTACACAAGATTCTTTTTCAGGGAAGTTTTTGCGTTTCCTAGCTGAGGCAGTTGTTACCAGAATTTCATATGTATTTTCTCTTAAAAAAATGTTTTATTTCAAATGATCAAAAATAGGTAAAATATGAATCTTTTGTTGCACTGAACTGTGCAGCTAGCTGGGGGAAAAAAAAAAAAAAAACACAGAACAAAACCGAAGAACCCTCCTGGTGACAGAAATATGAGTGAAAAGGGATCAAAATAATAGGCCCATTGTTTCTTGTGTGCATGCTAATTCACTTCCATTGTGTCCAACTCAGTGCAACCCCATGGAGTGTACCTTGCCGGGCTCCTCTGTCCATGGGATTTTCCAGGCAAGAATACTGGAGTGGGTTGCCATGCCCTCCTCCAAGGGATCTTCCCATCCCAGAGATTGAACCCACCTCTCATATTTCCTGAATTGACAGGCAGGTACTTTACCACTAGTGTCACCTGGCAAACCCCAAATTATAGTGAATTAAACAAACCTAGACTAAAAAGTGAAAGTGTTAGTCACTCAGTTGTGTCCAACTCTTTGCAACCCCATGGACCATAGCCTACTAGGCTCCTCTGTCCATGGAATTCTCCAGGCAAGAATACTGGAGTGGGTTGCCATACCCTTCTCCAGGTGATCTTCCTGACCCACAGATCAGACCTGAGTATCCTGAATTGTCTGAGCTACCAGGGAAGCCCAACGGGTAGATATATCTGAAAAACCAGGCTCATATGGGAAATTACATTAAGCTTTTATATAACATATCTTAGTCAACAATGAAATCCTAGGGTTTAAATTTTAAAAATATGTAATGGTAAGAAAATACCATTTGGATTCAAATGCATTTTTAAAGGATAAATTTTCCAGAAAAATTATAAAACATAAATAAACTTGACTCCATGTATAATGGTCAAAATGAAATCAAGGTTAAAAGCATCTTCTTCCCCTCATACTACAATTCTTATTGATATACTCAGGCCAGGATGCATCTCTGTCTTCACACTTGTAGTAAAACAAATCCATTGTGAAAGAACTAAGAGCAGAATATTTGTTGTAGGAGAAGGCCTGTTTCAAATTGTCACTCTGATTATGCAGATTCCCTAAATAGACCCTTTCTCCTCAAATATTGTTTAGCAAATATTTGATTGCAAGAAAGAGAACCCACCTGAGGTAAGGGTCAGTTCAGTTCAGTTCAGTCGCTCAGTCATGTCTAACTCTGCGACCCCATGGACTGCAGCATGTCAGGCTTCCCTGTCCATTACCAACTTCCAGAGCCTGCTCAAACTCATGTCTATTGAGTTGGTGATGCTATCCAACCATTTCATCCTCTGTCGTCCCCTTCTCCTCCTGCCTTCAATCTTTCCCAGCATCAGGGTCTTTTCCAGTGAGTCAGTTCTCCACATCAGGTGGCCAAAGTATTGGAGCTTCAGCTTCAGCATCAGTAGTTCCAGTAAATATTCAGGACTGATATCCTTTATGATTGACTAGTTGGATCTCCTTGCAGTCCAAGGGACTCTCAAGAATATTCTCCAACACCACAGTTCAAAAGCATAAATCCTTTCTTTATGGTTTAACTCTCACACCTATGACTACTGGAAAAATTCTAGCTTTGACTAGATGGACCTTTGTTGGCAAAGTAATGTCTCTGCTTTTTGATATGCTGTCTAGATTTGTCATTGCTTTTCTTTCAAGGAGCAAACGTATTTTAATTTCATGACTGCGGCTACCATCTGCAGTGATTTTGGAGCCCAAGAAAATAAAGTCTGTCACTGTTTCCATTGTTTCCCCATCTATTTGCCATGAAGTGATGGGACAGGATATCATGATCTTAGTTTTTTTGAACGTTGAGTTTGAAGCCAGCTTTTTCACTCTCCTCTTTCACCTTCATTAAAAGGCTTTTTAGTTCCTCTTCACTTTCTGCCATAAGGTGGTGTCATCTGCATATCTGAGTCTATTTATACTTCTCCCAGCAATCTTGACTCCAGCTTGTGCTTCATCCAGCCTGGCATTTTGCATGATGTACTCTGCATATAATTTAAATAAGCAGGGTGACAATAGGCAGCCATGTACATAAAATTAAAAAGGTGTGTTTCAAAACTAAAAGAAGACTATCATGCTTCTGTGTACATCAAGTGCTTAGGAGGAATTGAAGCCAACTGCACATCATTCTCTGTTGAACTTAAACAAAGACTCAGTGCAGCCATTTCGGTCTCACTTTTAAAGTATATCTCAGAATTTACTATTTAGAAATAAATGAAATTTTCTGTATCTCAAATTCAAATTTCTAAGACATAATCTTATTGGCTTGGCTTGGATCAGCAATTGATCTCTGGCCCAATCAGCTATAGGCTAAGCCAGAATTCAGAAAGAGTCAATAAGGGGAATCTTTCTGAGAGATAAGAAGAAGACAGAGTGGGTAGGGTAACAATTTGTCAGAGAAGTCAATATAAAAAATGGAATTCCCTACTAGGTAGAGAAGAAAGCTATTTTCTTGATGATAAGTGCTACTGATGTGGGAGAGAGGGAACCTTAGTTGATGTGGTAAAGAATCTTGACTCAGAAGAACTGTATCTATTCAACTGACTCTTTATCTATTCATCCAAGAACACAGAGGTTCCTTTAAGAATGAAGGCACAGAGGATGTATCAGTACCTCTTTTCTAAGAGAAGACAAAGACCTCATGGTACCCTAGTGGTCTGGCTCTCAGGACTTAACATCTTTCACATATTTCATTTAACAAAACCATATGTCTATACTAGCATACAAAAATACAGAAAAACACCTTGCTGTTTTCACATCTTTCAAAATACCATAGGCTTCCCCTGCAGCACTGATAGCTCTGGCTGCTTCAGAGAAGCTAGTTAGGGACTCAAACCTCAGCAACTTCAGTGCATTGTGATTACATTTGACCTTGTCTCATCACCTGGGTATTGGTTAAAGGAATTCCCCAACCATTTGTCTTACATGCACAATGGTGTTATTAGAATGGTATTCATGGACTTTGAGGATGATAACTAAATCTAGGTTCCATATGCCAAATATAACCTGGCACCAGCTGGTTATAAATCTGTTCTCATCTCTCTGAGGAAGTCCTTTTAAAATTCATGACTTAAAATAATTCCTCGTACTCTGTGCATGTGTGTGTGTATTCATATACAGTTGTACTTAACCCACAGTGTTTATTCTACTAATCTAAATTATATTATTTTAAAAAGAAATAAAAATTAGCAAGATAATATATATGCAGCAAAGGATATATCTGGCTTTCATCCCTGACTTGTCATTACATTGCTTGAACTCAGACTCAGTTCCCAGAAGGTTAGACAGGTGGTCTATAGAATAATATATGGCATGCTTTTTTCCATAATTAGTCCTCTGCTCTGAGTCCAAGATAACTGGTCTAAGCTTATTTGAGCTTAGCTTATTTGAGCTTCTTCTTTTAGCTGAGTTTTCTGCTAGGAGATTTATTGCATTATGAACAAAATATGAAGGAAGCATCATAATAAAATAAAACCCTTGTTGGATATTGAGACATAAGCAACACTACTTTGAAAACTTCCCTAAAGAACATAACCCACAGAGGATAATCATTCTTGTGTTCCTCACATCAGAACCCCAGGATTATGTCTTCCTTTTTTTCATGAAAAATGACAATGTCTGATTGCAGGGCATCATTCATGATACATACCCTCAAATGAGATGGGCCCAATTCATAAGCAGTAACAATGCCAAGAGTGGCAGCACATTTGCTAATGGAAACAGGAACTAAGAATTGGGGGAACTGTCCTAGAAAATAATTGCCAAATTAGAAAAAGGAATACAAATCATAGAACCCCAACATACTGTAACTGAGTTCTTTATGAAACCATAACACACTGAGTGGAAAAAACAACACTGAAATGTCTTGGAGTCCTGATGTGCTGGAAACAAAAATAGATAGTGGAAAATAAATGATTTCTAAAATTAATTTTAAAACTTATATTATTTCAGTGAAATAATATAAAAGAAAAACAGACTCATTAGTAGTCAATAGAAACAAAGGTTAGGAATTTGATACAGTTAAAAGAGATCTTGTTATAGAAGCAGTCACTATATATAAATATATACCTATCAGTTCAGTTCACTTCAGTTGCTCAGTCGTGTCCGAATCTTTGCGACACCATGCACCTCAGCATGCCAGGCCTCCCTATCCAACACCAACGACCAGAGTTTACCCAGACTCATGTCCATTGAGTCATTGACGCCATCCAACAGTCTCATCCTCTGTCGTCCCCTTCTACTCCTGCCTTCAATCATTCCCAACATCAGGGTCATTTCAAATGAGTCAGCTCTTTGCATCAGGTGGCCGAAATATTGGAGTTTCAGCTTCAATTAGTCCTACCAATTTACATACAGGACCAATTTCCTCTAAATGGACTGGTTGGATCTCTTTGCAGTCCAAGGGACTCTCAAGAGTCTTCTCCAACACCACAGCTCAAAAGCATCAATTCTTCAGCACTCAGCCTTCTTCACAGTCCAACTCTCACATCCATACGTGACGACTGGAAAAAACCATAGCCTTGACTAGACGAACTTTTGTTGGCAAAGTCATGTCTCTGCTTTTGAATAGGCTATCTAGGTTGGTCATAACTTTCCTTCCAAGGAGTAAGCGTCTTTTAATTTCATGGCTGCAATCACCATCTGCAGTGATATTGGAGCCCCCCAAAATAAAATCAGTCACTGAATCCCCATCTATTTGCCATGAAGTGATGGGACCAGATGCCATGATCTTAGTATTTTGAATGTTGAGCTTTAAGCGAATTGTTCCACTCTCCTCTTTCACTTTCATCAAGAGTCTCTTTAGTTCTTCTTCACTTTCTGCCATAAGGGTGGTGTCATCTGTATATCTGAGGTTATTGATATTTCTTCCGGCAATCTTGATTCCAGCTTGTGCTTCTTCCAGCCCAGCGTTTCTCATGATGTACTCTGCATAGAAGTTAAATAAGCAGGGTGACAATATACAGACTTGACGTACTCCTTTTCTTATTTGGAACCAGTCTGTTGTTCCATGTCCAGTTCTAACTGTTGCTTCCTGACCTGTATACAGGTTTCTCAAGAGGCAGGTCAGGTAGTCTGGTATTCTTATCTCCTTCAGAATTTGCCACAGTTTATTGTGATCCACACAGTCAAAGGCTTTGGCATAGTCAATAAAGCAGAAATAGATGTTTTTCTGGAACTCTCTTGCTTTTTCCATGATCCAGTGGATGTTGGCAATTTGATCTCTTGTTCCTCTGCCTTTTCTAAAACCAGCTTGAACATCTGGAAGTTCACAGTTCACGGATTGCTGAAGCCTGGCTTAGAGAATTTTGAGCATTACTTTACTAGCATATGAGATGAGTGCAATTGTGCGGTAGTTTGAGCATTCTTTGGCATTGCCTTTCTTTGGGATTGGAATGAAAACTGACCTTTTCCAGTCCTGTGGCCACTGCTGAGTTTTCCAAATTTGCTGACATATTGAATGCAGCACTTTCACAAGATCATCTTTTAAGATTTGAAATAGCTAAACTAGAATTCCATCACCTCCACTAGCTTTGTTCATAGTGATGCATCCTAAGGTCCACTTGACTTCACATTCCAGGATGCCTGGCTCTAGGTGAGTGATCACACCATAATAATTATGATGGATAGTGAAGATCTTTTTTGTACAGTTCTTCTGTGTATTCTTGCCACTTCTTTTCAATAGCTTCTGCTTCTCTTAGGTCCATACCATTTCTGTCCTTTATTGAGCCCATCTTTTCATGAAATTTTCCCTCGGTATCTCTAATTTTCTTGAATAGATCTCTAGTCTTTCCCATTCTATTATTTTCCTCTATATTGTTGCATTGATCACTGAGGAAGGTTTTCTTATCTCTCCTTGCTATTCTTTGGAACTCTGCATTCAGATGGGTATATCTTTCCTTTTCTCCTTTGCTTTTGCTTCTCTTCTTTTCACAGCTATTTGTAAGGCCTCACCAGGCAGCCATTTTGCTTTTTTGCATTTCTTTTTCTTGGGGATGATATTGATCCCTGTCTCCTGTACAATGTCATGAACCTCCATCCATAGTTCATCAGGCACTCTGTCTATCAAATCTAGTCCCTTAAATCTATTTCTCACTTCTACTGCATAATCATAATGGATTTGATTTAGGTCATACCTGAATGGTCTAGTGGTTTTCCCCACTTTCTTCAATTTCAGTCTGAATTTGGCAATAAGGAGTTCATGGTCTGAGCCACAGTCGGCTCCTGGTCTTGATTTTGCTGACTATATAGAGCTTCTCCATATTTGGCTGTAGATAATATAATCAATCTGATTTTGGTGTTGACCATCTGGTGATGTCCATGTGTAGAGTCTTCTCTTGTGTTGTTGGAAGAGGGTGTTTGCTATGACTAGTGTGTTCCCTTGGCAGAACTCTATTAGCCTTTTCCCTGCTTCATTCTATACTCGAAGGCCAAATTTTCCTGTTGCTCCAAGTATTTCTTGGCTTCCTATTTTTGCATTCCAGTCCTCTATAATGAAAAGGACATCTTTTTTGGGTGTTACTTCTAAACGTGAGAATGTGTGGGAGGAGCTACCCCACATCCTTCATGAGGTGTTAGTTCTAAATGTGAGGATGTGAGCAGCTACCCCACATCCAAGGTAAGGATCAGTGGCTGCACTTTACTGGAGCTGCCATGAAGAGATACCACACCTCCAAGGTAAAAGAAACCCAAGTAATGGTAGGCACTGAGAGAGGGCATCAGAAGGCAGACAGACTGAAACCACAATCATAGACAACTAGCCAATCTGATCACACGGACCACAGCTTGTCTAACTCAATGAAACTAAGCCATGCGGTGTGGGGCCACCAACACGGACGGGTCATGGTGGAGAGGTCTGAAAGAATGTGGTCCACTGGAGAAGGGAATACAAAACACTTCAGTATTATGCCTTGAGAACCCCATGAACAGTATGAAAAGGCAAAAAGATAGGACACTGAAAGATGAACTCCCCAGGTTGGTAGGTGCCCAATATGCTACTGGAGATCAGTGCAGAAATAATTCTAGAAAGAATGAAGGGATGGAGCCAAAGCAAAAACAACACCCAGGTGTGGATGGGACTGGTGATAGAAGCAAGGTCTGATGTTGTAAAGAGCACTATTGCATAGGAACCTGGAATGTTAGGTCCATGAATCAAGGCAAATTGGAAGTGCTCAAACAGGAGATGGCAAGAGTGAATGTCAACATTCTAGGAATCAGTGAACTAAAATCGACTGGAATGGGTGAATTTAACTCAGATGATCATTATATCTACTACTTTGGGCAGGAATCCCTTAGGAGAAATGGAGTAGCCATCATGGTCAACAAAAGAGTCTGAAATGCAGTACTTGGATGCAATCTCAAAAACGACAGAATGATCTCTGTTTGTTTCCAAGGCAAACCATTCTTTCTCTCTCTCTCTCTCTCTCTCTCTCTCTCTCTATATATATATATATATATATATATATATATATATATATATCAGTTCAGTTCAGTCGCTCAGTCGTGTCCGACTCTTTGTGACCCCATGAATCGCAGCATGCCAGGCCTCCCTGTTCATCACCAACTGCCGGAGTTCACTCAAACTCATGTCCATCGAGTCAGTGATGCCATCCAGCCATCTCATCCTCTGTCGTCCCTTTCTCCTCCTGTCCTCAACCCCTCCCAGCATCAGAGTCTTTTCCAATGAGTCAACTCTTCGCATGAGGTGGCCAAAGTACTGGAGTTTCAGCTTTAGCATCAGTTCTTCCAAAGAACACCCAGGGATGATCTCCTTTAGAATGGACTAGTTAGATCTCCTTGCAGTCCAAAGGATTCTCAAGAGTCTTCTCCAACACCACAGTTCAAAAGCATCAATTCTTCGGTGCTCACCTTTCTTCACAGTCCAACTCTCACATCCATACATGACCACTGGAAAAGCCATAGCCTTGACTAGACGGACCTTTGTTGGCAAAGTAATTTCTCTGCTTTTGAATATGCTGTCTAGGTTGGTCACAACTTTCCTTCCAAGGAGTAAGCATCTTTTAATTTCATGGCTGCAATCACCATCTTCAGTATTACATTTTTTACATTTAAAAAATAGGATTCTTGTTTTGAATTCTAGAAATTTCTAATAGAATTTAATATTCTCATAACAAATTTTAACAATATGGTCAATTCTGAAATATAAGATAGTTTACATTTTCTTATCCTAACTCTGGACTTTTCACATGGCTCAGTAGTAAAGAATCCACCTGCCAATGAAGGAGACACAGTAAACACGGGCTTAATCCTTGGGCCAGGAATATCCCCTGGAGAAGAAAATGCCAACCCACTCCAGTATTCTTGACTGTAAAATCCCATGGACAGAGGAGCCTGGTGGGCTACAGTCCATGGGGTCACAAAGAGTCAGACACAACTGAGCACATGTGCATCCTAACTATACCCTTTTTATACTGTATGACCTGGTACAAATAATTTCATATGTGCAAGACTTACATGAGTGAATTCCCTTGTCTGTAAAGCTAGTGGGTGAGGTAGAATATTTAATGTTGAACTTTAACAACTATTTCAACAAGATCTAATTCTCAGCCAATGAATGATTTGTTTGAAATTCAATCCATGTGGTCCAAAAGTCAGTCAATCAATCAGGTAAAATTCCATTCATAAAAAGAGTAGAACTTTTGTTGCTATGATATGTATGTAAAAGTTTTGAGGGGTATTTTGTCAGGCTCCTCTGTGCATGTGATTTTCCAGGCAAGAATACTGGAGTGTGTATTTTGTAGGCTGATAGACAAATTATTAGATTTAAATACTGTATTAGCATTATAAGAGTGGATAATATATTTCAACTGCTATTCTTATCTTTCAGTCTAAGACAGTAATGAACACTACTTAATTAATTTGGATCATGGTGGCTATATTTCTACTGATTATAAAATGGATTTTAATCTATAAGCTTTAAGAGCATCACCATGCCCCCTGAACAATGTAAGACAGTTAGTTTTAAACTTGAAGAATAACCTCTTCTCAACCTGTATATGATCCATGAAAGCTTTCCATTACAAATACAAGACCTTGTGTCCTCAAGATACTGTTTTTGTTCATCACTCAATCATGTCTGACTCTTTGTAACCCCATGACTGCAGCATGCCAGGTTTCCCTGTCATTCCAGTGAGTTGGCTTTTCACACCAGGTGGCCAAAGTATTTAATAATAGGAGCAGACAGATATCCAAGAATAATTCTTTCTTCTCTTCTTTATGGTTTTTCCCTAAAGCAAAGAAAGAGAGGAAAACAATAGAATGGGAAAGACTAGAGATCTCTTCAAGAAAATTAGAGATTGCAAAGGAACACTTCACACAAAGATAGGCACAATTAAGGACAGAAACACTGTGGCCCTAGAGAAGCAGAAGAAATTAAGAAGAGGTGGCAAGAATACACAGAAGAGCTATACAAAAAAGATCTTAATGACCCAGATAACCACGATGGTGTGATCACTCACCTGGAGCCAGATATCCTGGAGTGCAAAGTCAAGTGGACATTAGAAAGCATCACTATGAACAAAGTTAGAGGAGGTGATGGAATTCCAGCTGAGTAATTTCAAATCCTGGTCCTAAAGTGCTGCACTCAATATGCCAACAAATTTGGAAAATTCAGCAGAGGCCACAGGCCTGGAAAAGGTCAGTTTTCATTCCAATCCCAAAGAAAGGGAATGCCAAATTATTTTCAAACTGCCACACAATGCACTCATTTCACACACTAGTAAAGTAATGCTCAAAACCCTTCAAGCTAGGCTTCAACAGTATGTGAACCAAGAACTTCAGATGTACAAGCTGGATTTTGAAAAAGCAGAGGAACCAGAGATCAAATTGCTAACATCCGTTGGATCATAGAAAAAGCGAGAGTTCAAGAAAAACATCTACTTCTGCTTCATTGACTATGCAAAAACTTGGACTGTGTAGAGTAGATCACAACAAACTGCAGACAGGGAAGCCTGGGGTGCTGGAGTCCATGGGGTCACAAAGAGTCAGATAGGACTGAACAACTAAACAAGAACAACAGTTCTTTATAGTAAAGAGTGATGGATTTGTTGTTGTTGTTGTTGTTGAGTCACTCAGTCATTTCTGACTCTTTGTGACCCCATGGACTCCCGCATGCCAGGCTTCACTGTCCTTCACCATCTCCCAGAGCTTGTTCATACTCGTGTCCATTGAATCAGGGATGCCAACCAATCATCTCGTCCTCTATCATTCTCTTCTCTTCCTACCTTCAATCTCTCATAGCATCAGGGTCTTTTCTAATGAATTGGCTCTTTGCATCAGTTGGCCAAAGTATTGGAGGTTCAGCTTCAGCTTCAGTCCTTCTAATGAATATTCAGGATTGATTTCCTTTAGGACTGACTGTTTTGATCTCCTTGTAGTCTAAGGGACTCTCAAGAATCTTCTCCAACATCACAGTTCAAACGCATCAATTCTTCAGTGTTCAGCCTTCTTTATGGTCCAACTCTCATATCCATATGTGACTACTGGAAAAATCATAGCTTTAATTATATGGACCTTTGTTGGCAAAGTAATGTCTCTGCTTTTTAATATGCTGTCTAGGTTTATCACAGCTTTATTCCAAGGAGCAAACATCTTTTAATTTTGTGGCTGCAGTCACCATCTGCAGTGATTTTGGAGCCCAAGAAAATAAAGTTTGTCACTGTTTTCAATGATGGATTCTCTCTTATTTATTTCTCAGAAGTTCAAAGAAAGAGTATATTTGTCAAACATGGTTTATTGATGGTTACAATTAACATTAACAAGGCTCTGTTGTGTCAGAAGTTTATGTTCTTCTACATACACTTTTTAAGCCTGCAACGTAGGTATTTAATAGTCTTATTTTGTATGAAAATATAATCAAAGAGTTTAACATAACACATAACAACTAATAAACACAGAAAATAAATAGAAGAAATAAACTTCAAAATATGGCTTGATAACTCTATAAGCCATCCCACAATCAACATGCACCAACAACTCTTTGTTAAACAGACTTTTTTTCCTAGAAAGAATCAGAAGAAAATTTATTTGGTCACAGAGGTTGGTTTAAGTTTCAGCTCTAATATTTACTTGTGAGTAACCTTGGGCAAGTCTTTAAGCTATATTTTAGTTTTCTAATTTTCCAGTTAATTTCCCAACAGTTTTGAAAATAATATAACACTGATATATTTCCTACATATTAAATACTATTGTTATCAATATAAATAGCAATGGATGTTGTTGTTGTTTATTTGCTAAGTTGTGTCCAAATCTTTTGTGATCCCATGGACTGTAGCCCACCAGCCTCCTCTGTCCAGGGGTTCTCCAGGCAAGAATACTGGAGTGGGTCACCATTTCCTTCTCCAGGGGCTCTTCCCAACCCAGGGATTGAACCTGCGTTTCCTACATTGGCAGGAGGATTCTTTACCACTGAGCTACCTGGGAAGCCCCAAATAATTATGAGTGAAATCCAGACAAAGGATATCAAATAGGAGTAATGGGCACCAAGATGGTCCCTTGTGTGGGAAATTTTGTTAGACATGTGCATGACTTTTAAGTGCATCATCTTTGAAAACTTCCCCCAAAAGGGATATTTGAGGACATTTGAGTCATCACAGACAAGTCTTAGACTACATGTGGCCCTGTGATATACTGTGCTGCAGTCCAAAAAAAAATATATATATTTTCTGTATATTCAGGAAAGGAAGAAATATATGCTTATTTTTTAGAATTCACTTAATAACAAGTCTACTGTAAACAGAATCCAGGACATATCATTATATTTAAAAGCACAAATTTTAAAATAAACAGGCAACATTCAAATCCTAGCTACACCTCTCAATGATGGCATGAATTTGATAAATTACTTAATCTTAATTTTCATGTGTAAATATTGAAGTTAATAGCTTCCATAACTATTAAATTAGCCAGATTTATAAATCAATTAGCACAGGACTTGGTTACTGTGCAGCAAAAATTTAAGTGCCTTTGCCATTACTATCTTTATTTTGAATTTCCATTTAATTAGAATAATATTTAAGTGTAATAGTAAGCAAAAGCTTTTGGTAACTGAGAAAAATAAACATTCCTCAGTCCTTATCTAGGCTACCATTTTTAAAAAGGCATTTTAAAAGTTAAGACCAAACTCTCAAAGATGTGAAAAGACTAATATCATTCTTCATCAAAGACCTTGTTACCAGCAATACTCTGCATAAAATGTCTATTTCTCTTTTAGAATGAACTTCATAATAATATTTAACATGTAGCACAAAACCTGATGCCATTGAAGAATGTTATAGTATCTTCCAATATCATAAGTGAACCAGTAACAAGACTGATTAATATCAATTGTACTGTTTTGCTTAATTCTTGGATTGTCTGCTTACCAATTGAATTTATTAGATTTCTTGAGGGAAATGAGTTAAATCAAGAAAACTATTTGCTTTAAGCTATTTTATTTCTTATAATTCTTCAATTTATAGATATTTCTTATTCCTCAGCTGCTATGTGGTTGATGAATCAAGAGGGTCTTGCTTATACATAACTGCAGGCAGACTGCTTGGTCTAGAAGAGTTCAGAAAGGAGAGCTTGTGTCTGTTCCATGTGGTTTCTAATTCTCCAAGAGGAAATCCTAGACTTTTCTTTACATGAGCAAACCCAGGATTCCATATAGTAGTAGAAAAGCAAGACCCAATGCACAAACAATTTCCAACCTCTACTTGGATCTCATTTGCTAATGTCCATTTGGATGAAAGCAAGGCAGATGGTGAAGCCCAGGTACAAAGGGTGAAAAATTAGACTTTACTTCTTGATGGGACAGATGGCAAAGTGATAGTACAGCTGTGCATAAATAAAGGGATGTGAGGAATCTCTGGCAATTTCTGTATTCTCCCATAGTAACTGAGCCTGTTGAAATGGTTTATCTGAGTTATGCTGCATTTGTGTGCGTGTTAAGTCTCATCAGTTACGTCCAACTCTTTACTACCCTATGGACTATAGCCTGCCAAGCTCCTCTGTCCATGGAATTTTCCAGGCAAGAATACTGGAGTGGGTTGCCATGCCCTTCTCCAAGGGATCTTCCCAACCCAGGGACTGAACCCACATGTCTCACATCTCCCACATTGGCAAGCAGGTTTTTACTACTAGTGCTATCTGTGAGGCCCTGAGTTATGCAGCATATATTATTAATTTTGAGGTTTTGAAAAGATTTAAGGGGAAATACAGACTTATGCAAACTTGTACACAGACTAAAAAACATATCATAGGCAATAATCTAGGAACAGAGAAACATGAACCATACATTGATTGATGGTATATAATTGTGAAAGGAAAAATTATTAAAATAGGTGGTTTCTTAGTCACTTTATCTTCACTGTTTTACCTTACATGTAACCTAACCCTATATATACTTGTTTCTTTCTTCATATTTTTTCCCATAGGACACGTGGCTTTGAATAGAGATTTCTGAGTATAGCTAGTGCCATGTGCTAAATATCACTCTTATTCTGTGAAAATTAATTATGTATTAAGCCATTCTTCCAAATGACCTTTGTGGAACATGCCCTTGGAACTGTATATAAAAAGAAAAACATGGCTCCTTGACTTGCAGCTTTCACAGTCATGTGAAAAATATATATGCAAGCAAGTAGTTGTAGTAAAGCGTGGCACACTTAACTTATCCATCTAACTAGAAAGGTTGAACATAGGAACTCAGTCCATGTTTGTAGAATTAATGGATGTTGTATGGATGGAAAGACTCATTCATTTCAGAGAAAATAAGTAGACTATTGAATAGCTACTCCTGTGAGAGCAGAAAGGTTAAGGCAATCTGAAAGAGTATCCAGGGCACATGTGCTGAGTTCTTGAAACATGTCATTTTCAAGGTAATGATTTAATCAAAAAGAACTTTATTCCTGACAACAATGATTCATTCATCTTCAGGAAAAAAATAAAATAAATTTACTACAAAGGAAAAGTTCTAAAAGTAAATATAAACCTGAAATGGAGTGGCATTAATGAAATATTTTTAAATGTATCAATGAACAGATGATCAAACCTGGGTTTTGGCAGGAGAGATAACAATTACAAAGAAAAGAATCAGAATTTCATTAATGAAGTTGTAGAAAGTAGTCATGGGGTCCAGAAAAAGGAATATGACAAAAGAAATGATGATGAGGCAGTAGATAATATTTCAATATTTGCACACGTAAATCACAAATGAGGCTGAAGATTTAACTAAATTTTAAAATATTTAGTTAAAGCTCATTATTTCCTTAAATTGCAGTTAAAATGTATTATCCACCTAAATTTAGTGCATGTACTGGATTACATGGATTAGGTTTGTAAAGAATGGCATTAAGGAGAAGAAGAAATAGTATTATAAATTCAAAAGAATAAATGTCCCCATCTGCCATCAACAGCAGTTGCCCTGAGAATTTAATTTAATTTTATTTTATTTTTAAACTTTACATAACTGTATTAGTTTTGCATGTATGAAACGAGAATTTAATTTAAAAGTGAGCAATGACACAGGCAATTCAGCAGTTTGTGAAGTTACCTCTCTTGGGACTTATCTGATTTGAAATAATGTGGAGATATTTTTGGTTTGAAAATTTTAAAAAGACTATACTACACTGTAAAGAGCTTCCACTCCTTTAAAAGGAGATTTAAAAAACATGTATAGTCTTCACCAAAACTAAATAATGTTATTTCTAATAATTTTAGATAATTGACATCCTTAAATAGTTCCCTGATATGAGAGCAAATGTGTTTCTTTTTCTCTGCAAAATATTATGTAAGGTAGTAGATTTCTGTGATGCACAATTTGGTTCTTAGATGTATTTGTTCCTTAAAAAAGTACTCTGGTATTTGTATTTTGCTTACTGCTGTAGAGACACTGAAAAAAATGTGTTTATTTTGAAGTAATTCTGTTTTATTTGTTCATTAAAAATGTGGTGCATGCTAATGTGGAGAATTTAGTCCGTCACTTTATTTTTTTTTTAATTTTTTTTTCTGTATTGTACAATGTATCCTTATAGCTTCTTTTCTTTTTTTTTTATTTTTTTATTTTTTAAATTTTATTTTATTTTTAAACTTTACATAACTGTATTAGTTTTGCCAAATATCAAAATGAATCCGCCACAGGTATACATGTGTTCCCCATCCTGAACCCTCCTCCCTCCTCCCTCCCCATTCCATCCCTCTGGGTAGTCCCAGTGCAGGTCAAGCATTGTTCCGGATAACTTTGTAACAAATCATAATGCCACTTTAAATACTTACAGGGTGTTATTAAGGAAAGAAAACCTCATAAGGAAAAGAGATTTGTTGAAGACAGTGGAAGGAAAGCTCCACGCTGCTGCTGCTGCTAAGTCGCTTCAGTCGTGTCCAGCTCTCTGCGACCCCATGGACTGCAGCCTACCAGGCTTCTCCGTCCATGGGATTCTCCAGGCAGGAACACTGGAGTGGGTTGCCATTTCCTCCTCCAATGCATGAAAGTGGAAAGTGAAAGTGAAGTCGCTCAGTCGTGTCTGACTCTCAGCGATCCCATGGACTGCAGCCTACCAGGCTCCTCCATCCATGGGATTTTCCAGGCAACAGTACTCGAGTGGGGTGCCATTGCCTTCTCCCAGAAAGCTCCATAGACAGATACTAAAAAAGCATTGTCTCAGAATTTAGAGCTAATGCAGCAGGAGATGAAAAACTGAAATGATAAACAATACCAGGTGCTAATAGATGTTTTAATGATGTGCACATTTCTTTAGAAAGGCTTTCATTTTTATTTAAAAAAAAAAAAGAAGAAGAGGGGAAAAGACAGCTCCTGAAGAAGGGAAGTTGCTAATCTGAATAGCTAAATGTGTTTGCTGTTCCTTAGCCAGCTATCAGAAATACTTTTTTCATTTCAGATTGTAAAAATGAAAAGAACATGAGGTGGGTAATTGTGTGTGTGTGTGTGCATGTGTGTGTGTGTGCGCGCACGCGCGTGCACGCACCTAATACAAAATAAAATTGGACCTATTTGTAATCTACTTTTTGTAAATGTCATTTGCTGTCGGTTATATTTTAAGGTGAATTCATTTATTAATTATCACATATTTCAAAAAATGTTGTCTACCATAAGCCACATACAGGGCCCAAATTGAATATGCAGTGCAGAAAAAAACAAAACAAACAAAAAAGAACTAGATACAGTTTTGGTCTCTGTCCTCACGGACCTTCATAAAACCTGTATTCTGGTAAGGGGGATTTCTAAAGGGATATTCCTGGATGCGAGGAAGCAGAAATACCCATTTGGATGGAAACACAAAGGTCAGATGAAAGAGTAGAGTGGATGGTTGCTTGGCTAAGAAGATTCGACAAACAGCAGCTCTGGCGCGCCGCAGAGGCTCCTGTGGCTCCGCCATCTTGGTTGCACTTCAGAAGCCGGTATCCTCTCTGCTTCTATTCAGTGGTTCTGCTCTGTCTCTCTGCTCCACCAATTTTCCACCCTTGCTTCTGATTCTTCTGACTTTTGTTTCTGTATCATATTTTTAATTATACAAAAGAGAGACTTAAGTTAGTTAGTACCAACTGTGTCAATCAGGATTTTAATTTATGGCAACAATATCCACTGTAAATATTTTAATTTAAAATCATTGTGCAACTCACAGAAAATACAGTAGGGAGCAGAGACAGAAATGGAGTAATGCATACAAAAACAGTGCTCAAGTTACCTACACAGGACACACTTGGCAAAGGGCACAAATACTACACAATCTAAACACTGGACATTGTTCTTACACAGATGGATGTATCTGCTAGTTCCCTCATAAGAACAGATTCTCTGCCCCACATGCTTCCTCACAAAATTCTCTAAACAGAAGAAGGCTATTCAGATATGGTTAAAGATCAAAAATCCATTATTACATCTACTACATTTTTCTAAATGGAAGACTCCAACTGGACCAAGTTTTGGTGCAGGTAAGTTGCAGGTCTCTTGACTTTATAAAAATGTATTAACTTTGTTTTTGTTTTGGAACAATTACTTCATCAACTTATGGGAGATGAACATGGCATAGTCAAAACAAAAAGTTTGCCGAAATTCATCTGTATCTCTGGGAAAAAAATACTATAGATGGTTAGGGTTTCTTGGATTTGGCTCCAGTAATAATTTGGAACTTAATAATTTCTCATTTTGCACCATGTTTACGGAACAATGAGCCTCCCAGGTGGCCCAGTGGTAAAAAAATATATATATATACCTGTCAATGCAAGAGACACAAGAGACCTGGGTTCAATCCCTGAGTCCAGTCCTTGGGTCAGGAAGGTCCCCTGGAGTAGGAAATGGCAGCCCATTTCAGTGTTCTTGCCTGGTAAATTCCATGGACAGAAGCACCTGCCAGGCTAGAGTCCATGGGGTCATAAAGAGTCGAGCATGACTGAATACACATGCATGCAAATACAATATAATATATTTTTTAAAAGTATATTCTATTGCATTCCATAAAGCATATATAGCAAATTGTGAAAAATACATTCCATGCAGTGATGAAAAAAAAAGAAAGATCAAAGGAAAGCACAAGTTGTGAAAATAAAATAAGCCCCAAAGTGAATTAAGGTAGAAAAAAAAGTCTTTATATTTTACTATGTGCTATCTGTGATCCCCAAATTCTCAAAATTATATTCTGAATATTCTAGAATACATTGCAGAGAAGGAAGCCTGATAAGTTGCATTATCTACAATATTCATGAACCCAAACAAAACAATATGGATTAGTCACATAGCAGTTACTTTTAAAATTTAAAATTTTTAAAACTTTTGTTTCAAAAAAAAAAAAAAAATAGTTCCCTGTGAAACTTCATGAAAGAATTACTATGAAAACAATACAGTAGTGGCAATAAAAGTTTGTTTCACGCATGTATGGGTTTCCTACAAGCAATCCTTATACCATCTATAACTAAGTTATAGGATGTGTCAGAGCATGAGGAAGTGAAGTGAAGGGGCTCAGTCGTGTCCGACTCTTTGCGACCCCATGGACTGTAGCCTACCAGGATTCTCCGACCATGGGATTTTCCAGGCAAGAATACTGGAGTGGGTTGCCATTTCCTTCTCCAGGGGATCTTCCGACCCAGGGATAGAACCCAGGTCTCCTGCAATGCAAGCACACACTTTACCCTCTGAGCCACCAGGGAAGCCCCTGTGTCAGAGCATAGTTTCATTAAATAAAATTACCAGCAATCAATGCACACACCCTATATGCACAATTAACTAATGGTCTTCCCCAACAAAAGGAGAGATTTCAAATGTTACATAGTTTTGATGTTCATAAGAAGATACTCCCTCAAAGGCTATCATCATCTCCAAAGGGTACAATGCATTTTGAAACCATATTTAATACTTATATTATTGAAAAAATAAATATTATACAAAGCAATAGTTGACAGATCTTACTCTGTAGATCTATACAGATTAGAGAATGAATGGCATTGAAGAGAGTTTGAAAGATACTGCTGTAGAGAAAGTGATTGACCACATACTTTCAGAACAGAGTTTTTAACTATGAACCTTTTCAACCAGTTGGCAGATATGAATCAGAAGTAATTTTGGGTTATATTCATCACCAATAATTTGGAGCACATGCTTCTTTAATGTTTTTTATGTTCTAGCAACCTGATCTTGATTTGCCCAGCCTAAATAAGACAAGAAAACTGGAAGCAATTTTCACATTTAATACAGCACAATGTAAGAAGCTCTTACTATGCACACTCTATTCCTAATTCTTAAGTTACATAACTCCATATTAGAAGGCAGCTACTCCTATCATAGTTAGAAGTTGATGATTAATAGAGTTATATTCTAATCATTCACCAAGAAGATACTTCAAAATAGGTGACTTTGAAGAAATTAATGTGTTCTTCAGCCAAGTATGTAGAGGGTGTAAAATGGTCAAGAGAATGAATATTTGAAGGAGAAAGTACAGATAACTACCAAAAAACCAGGAATAGTTACCTGTCCTTACTTTGGCATTGGAAATGGAACTTCGGCAAAATCATTACAGTTATGGGAAGAAAAAGGAATTTGTGTATCCAGCCTAAAAAATCCAAATATTGTTATGTAGGTAAGTGAATCACAGATTGACCTGACAATGGATATTCTTAGAATAATGGGTATATTGGTGATTCTTATGAGGCATATATAGTCAAGAATGAGGACAGCTTGCTGAGGCAGCAATGTTTCATCCTACAGAAGAGGACCACCTAAAGGAATAAAACAGGCTTGAGAGAAAAGTAAAGAATCCACCTACAGTGCAGGAGCTGCAGGAAACATGGGTTCAATCCCTGGGTTGAATCCCTGGGTTGGAAGATCCCCTGGAGGAAGAAATGTCAACCCACTCCAGTATGCTTGCCTGGAGAATTCCATGGACAGAGGAGCCTGGTGGACTATATAGTCCATGGGGTTACAAAGAGTTAGACATGACTGAAGCAACTTAGCACTCAAGCCCGAGAGAAATGTTATCTTTGGATTCCTGCATTCAGCAGGAGTATGGAACCAGTGGGAGGGGGGATGAATAGTGTCAGCATAGATACAACTGGTAAAAAGCCCTAGTTATAGGGGGTGTAATTCAAACACAAAAACAGAAGAAACATCAAAAGTAATTATTGAGAGAATGAGTCAGTTTTTAGGTATGTGCCAGGTCAGAGACTACAAAACCAGTAAACGTAGAGTGATTTTGATCAAACTAAACTCTTGCCCCAGTCCTATCCTTAATAGGGATGGAGAAAGATCTGGTGTTAAAGAATAAAAAGTCAATAAAGTCCTCTTTCATGCTGCAGGGTGTCATGCTTCCTGACTACAGAAGTTATTTGAAAGGAGAGGGAAGAAAAGTTTTTGTTTGAATAAAAAACGAAGTGATTATTTTATGAGTCTGGGCATTTATAATTGTTTAAATGTTAGAGTATGTTCTCTGACTTAAAGGATTACAGAGCTTTTAAATTACCTAACAATGAGCATAAAAATCATGAGGGCTATAAGAATTTTCATCTAGGGACAAGAGAAAGAAGAAATGCATCAAAAAATGTTAAGGGGCAACTGGAATTAAAAATATAGTTTCATTTTTACTACATCCTATAAAACATGCTTGTTTGTATATCTGAGGTGTGTGTATGTATGTTTCATTTTTTTTTAATATTGGAAACAAAAGATTACACATCACAATCATTTAAATGTTGAAATTATCTATGAGGTAAAGAAATTTCAGTTTCATTCAGTTTTAAAATAAATTAGCAAATCACTAAAAGTGAATTCTGGCAGAGGGTTTGCATCATGACCCAGTGAGTGACCATTTAGCAATCATATTACTTATGCATAAGAAAGAAAAGAGGCTGCATTCATATTTGTTTACAACATTACAAAGTAATAGCAGTTCACTCTTATTAAATCCCAGACATCTGTACTTGTCCAAGAATATCATCCCTGCACACAGATAAGTGCACTTCTATTTTTTAAAGTATCATAAAATTATTGGTGTCACACCTGAGGTCAGGGAAAGTGTTCAAAAGATTGAATTCAGAAAGACTGAATAATAAATAAAAAGGTGTTTTACCTCTATTATGTGTTCTCTTCACACCTGAATCCAACAAAGCATGCATAAGTATCTATCTCAACCAAACAGGGCACAATTTATAAACAAAATGAATTTTGTTTTTTCATTCTGTGTCTACATCACTAATTATCTTTTACTTCCAGTGCATATAACACCAATGAAATAACCTCAGGAATGAAACTTGTTATAAAAGTAGGCTTTAGGGTGCATTAAAAAATGATTGTGTGTAGACAACAGCACATTAAAATGGGTTTTCTTAGGAACAGATGCCAGCTGGCAGGGAATCAAGCACTTTATTGAGTTTTGTAACCAAGACATTTTATGTGTGTACTACAAATACAGTATTACATATAGGAAAATTTATTACCAGTATTGTTATGGAAACAATTCAAAACTTTTTGTGTAAATACATTCTTCCTTTTGCATTTTTATTTGTATCTAGTAAGGAGAGTCTATTTCAGGATTCCTATAGCAAAATAACGGTCGTTAGTAGAACCAAAAGTAGATTGGTTTATGTTGAAGGCAAAACTAAAAAAAAAAAAGAAAACATAGTGAGAGAAATATTTGTATAATATACTCGGAGGTGAATGACTTATAAGTGAAAGCTAATTTTAAGTAATGTTTCTCAAGTGTAATACATTCTCTATATACTTTACAAAGTTTCTGTATCATTACATGTAATAAAAAATGTTGTATGTTGGAAACTTTGGTTCTATTAGTGGTCCAAGAGGCATGCCATTTAGAAAAGATGTAGAAACACAGAAACAGGACAAGTACCACCTTTTAAAATCACCATATCAAAAATTTAGATAGGCCTCCATGTCCCATTGAAGTTTACTCTTCCATATTGCTGCTGCTGCTGCTGCTGCTAAGTTGCTTCAGTCGTGTCTGACTCTGTGCAACCCCATACACGGCAGCCCACCAGGCTCCTCCATCCCTGGGATTCTCCAGGCAAGAACACTGGAGCTAATTCCCTAAGAAAGTCTAATCTAACATTGTAATTGGACCACAATACAATTTTGGCAATGATCTTAAAATAGGATTTTATCAGTGTATTATAGAATACTTGACCCTTCCCATTCTTCTTGAAATGTAAAATTATTAGTTATGTTAGCAGATATGAGTTATCTCAATAAGATGAATGAAATATCCTGAAAAACCTTTTCAGTTGAAAAGGAACAAAACCAAAATAAAATAAAATCTACCTCTTGAAAACACTGAATACATTATTTCGAAGTCTTTAAAAATGTATATGCAGATTTGTGGCCTTCTCAGGTGGTGCTAGTGGTAAAGAACCTGCCTGCCAATGCAGGAGACATAAGAGCTGCTGCTGCTGCTGCTAAGTCGCTTCAGTCATGTCCGATTCTGTGCCACCCCTTAGATGGCAGCCCACCAGGCTCCACCATCCCTGGATTCTCCAGGCAAGAACACTGAAGTGGGTTGCCATTTCCTTCTCCAATGCATGAAAGTGAAAAGTGAAAGTGAAGTCACTCAGTCATGTCCGACTCTTCACGACCCCATGGACTGCAGCCTACCAGGCTCCTGCATCCATGGGATTTTCCAGGCAAGAGTACTACCGTGGGGTGCCATTGCCTTCTCTGAGACATAAGAGAGGCATGTTCAATTCCTGGTTCAGGAAGATCCCCTGGAGGAGGAAGTGGCAACCCACTCCAGTATTCTTGCCTGGAGAATCCCATGGACAGAGGAGCCTGACGGGCTACAGGCTGGGGGTCTCAAAGTGTCGGACACAACTGAAGCAACTTAGCACACTTGCAAGCATGAACACACGCATGGCACACACACATGTAAGATATGCAGAAATGTGAACTCCACAGGAGCCACAGTAAGCAGCAGTAGGATTCCACAATGGAAAGCTCTTGTTAAATTATGCATACCCTGAGGCACTGGTCAATCTTTCTAACCTTCAGTCTTGGGTAGTGATGTCTGCACTGATTGTATGGTCAGAGTGTAAGGTTTTTCCAACTCATTGCCCTTGGAAAAATGAGCACCGGTGTCCCATGCTTCCTTGTCAGAGGCTACATTCCCTGTAGTTATACCTGATACTCTCAGGAATTTGAGTCCTACTTGCCTCATAGATTGAAACTCACAAGTAGGTGCTTCAGTTCAGTTCAGTTCAGCAGCTCAGTCAAGTCCGACTCTTTGCGACTCCATGAACTGCAACATGCCAGGCCTCCCTGCCCATTACCAACTCCCAGAGATTACCCAAACTCATGTCCATTGAATCAATGATGCCATCTAACCATCTCATCCTCTGTCGTCCCCTTCTCCTGCTGCCTTCAATCTTTCCCAACATCGGGGTCTTTTCAAATGAGTCAGCTCTTTGCATCAGGTGGCCAAAATATTGGAGTTTCATCTTCAACATCAGTCCTTCCTTAATCAGCTATAAATTGATTCCACAAGCAGACATTGGGTGATAAATTTTTATAAGATGTAAAGATTCTTTTGATAGCATGATAGGACAGGGGCACTGAATAGATGAAAGATAGAACCTTTTGAAACTTACAGTTTCAAAGGAAAGAAAGCTGTCAAGCAGGGTCACAAGGCTTTCCAGGTGGGGCAGTGGTAAAAAAATCCACCTGTCAATTCAGGAGACACAAGAGACACAGGTTCAATCCTTGGGTGGAGAAGATCCCCTAGAATAGGAAAATGGCAACCCTCTCCAGTATTCTTGCCTGAAAAATCCCGTGGACAGAGAAGCCTGGCCTGGTACAGTTCATGAAGTTGCAAAGAGTCAGACATGACTTAGCCACTAATCACACATACACACAAGCAGGGACACACAGTGGGTTGCACCCAGGGATAGTGATAGTAGCTCAGCCAAGTCCAACTCTCTGTGACCCCACGGACTGTAGCCCACCAGGCTCCTCTGTCCATGGAATTCTCCAGGCTAGAATACTGGAGAAGGTAGCCATTCATTTCCCCAGGGATCAAACCCAGGACTCCTGCATTGCAGGCATATGCTTCCCTATCCCCGGGAAGCACTCAGGGATAGGCTAACATCAAATGGCAACCGTATGGGACAGTCTGTGTATGACAAGCAGTCTGGGGTTAGTTGGGTTTTGTGGGCTTCCTGTGGATGGGCTAATTTGAATAATTTCTGGAGGAGGAAGATAGAAACTGCCTTTAGTTGTCGAGTACATGGCTCTGGGGAAATTGGCCTAGAGTATAAAAACCCTCATAACCAAAGTGGTTGTGTTCCTGATGAATTGAAGTTCTTTCTTCATTGTCAAAGACATCCAAGACAAAGCAAGGAGGTTAAGGAAATAAAGCGAGCATTTATTTAACCAAGAATATGCCCTCAGAGGGAGATAGGGTATACAGGTGAGAAGCTGCTGCCCTGGGTTTCTTTGGCAAGCCTCTATATGAGGAGCATGAAAATGAAAGGGTGGAATACTTATTGGAGAAGGAGGAATTTGGGGATCGAATTCACAGCTCCATTTTCCTGAGGTGAGGAGGGATTTTGTCCTTATTTAGCTTTTATTGGAAGTTATGGTGCTGGTTCATGGTGGGTACTTCTTTTCTGTTAGGCTAATTTTATTGTTATGAAGGCATAATGAGCAACAAATTACATTCAAACACAGGAGAGTCCTACTTTTCCCACATCTTTCTTTGTCTGCTTTCAGGACTCTTATCACCCAAAAGGTATGGTTTCCTGTCAGTCTGAAGGTTCCTATTCTTTGTCTGTTCCTGTTATTTACAAGATACGTGTTTTCCTGCCACCTGGCCCCATCTTTATTTCTTTGTTCATACCTAGCTTGTGCTTCTGCCTACTCAGTCATGTCTAACTCTTTTGAAACCCCATGAATTGTAGACTGCCAGGCTCCTTTGTCCATGGAATTGATCAGGCAAGGATACTAGATTGGGTTGCCATTTCCTCTTCCAGGGGATCTTCCCCACCCAGGGATTGAACTCACACCTCGTGAGTCTCATGCATTGGCAGGCAGATTTTTTTTTTACCACTGAGCCAGCTAGCTATCTGCCCACTATAATAGCTAGAGTGTGCATATATTCTGCTGCTCAAGAAAGGGAACTAATCTGTCTAGCTAGGGTCTCAATACTGGGTCAAGACAGCATTTAAAAAAGCAAAACAAAACAAAACAAAACAAAAAACTGTATTACAGTACTTCCATATGCTAAACAAAGGGATAAAATTAACAGAGCATTATGATACGGTATGAAATCAGAATTATAATTATTTATTAATCTTGTAAGTAAATTCACAGAGGAGGAATGATGATATATTAAAAACTATGTTAGGAGCTCTGTAATATGATGACACAGTGTTCTTCTTTCCATTCATTTAAGAGTAATGGAATTCATAAGATCCAGCCATGGGTTTTTAAAGTAGAACATTTTGCAGTGACATGGCTGAACTTGCAATTCTGTCTTCCTGTCACCTTGCTAGTATGGGATCTTTAATTATCCTTTTGACTTTACTTCCCATTATTTCTCATGATCAGTTCCAGAAGTTTGGCCTCAGTTCTTCTCTATGCCTACCTGTATCACCATTGCCCCTGTAAATTATCCCAGAACTGATCATCAACATCTATAATCCTAAGTGTATATAAAAGTTTTGAAGATATCCCTTTGTGTACTCAGTTAAAGTATTGGCATATGGTGTTAAATCTAGACAATGGTCATAGCTTATAATATGAATACTCTCATTATTTTGTTACCACTAATTAATAGCCAGAATTTAATTATTGGTTATATTGTAAGTAATATTTCCTTTCTAATCCTCACTGTATTTATTCAGTACATATTATATGAAATTTAAATTCTTAAAATAAAATATTTTCTTTTTAGAATAAAACAGTGAAAAATATTTCAGTGTATGAGGAAGTTCATAGTCACTAGTTTTCCCTTTATTTTTTTAATTCATCTTTAGCTTTTCTCAATAAGTCTTCTTTCATTGGTTTAATCTTCTTTGTAATGCAATAAGTTTTCTAGGAAGGTTGAATTTCCTAGTCTAAAAATATGTATGTAAAAAAAGATGAATAAACAAGAAAAATAAGTGTATTCTAAAGATTTAAAGAGATACAGACAATTCTAAGGTATATCGCAATTTCAGGCTATGTTAATAGCATGATAATCTATATTTCTGCATAATGATAAACATAACATCTAAGATGGTTACTAAACACTGGTCCAGTATTTTGTTACCAAATGTGATCTTCAGGTATGGGGTGAAATCTGCCCGATTTGTCCAAGGTACTGATGTATATTCTTATATCACTAGCTTTCCCTGGAACACACCAAACTCATCTTTAGAGAAAGATCTACATTACCAGATAAGGCTTGTTGTTGTTGTTCAGTCCCTAAGTTATGTCTGACTCTTTTTGACCCGATGAACTGCAGTATGCCAGGCTTCCCTGTCCTTCACTATTTCCCTGAGTTTGCTCATACTCATGTCCATTGACTCAGTGAATCTGTCCAACCATCTCATCCTCCATCACCACCTCTTCTTACGCCCTCAATCTTTCTCAGCATCAGGATCTTTTCCAGTGAGTCAGTTCTTCACATCAGGTGGCCAAAGTAGTGGAGCTTCAGCTTCAGCATTAGTCCTTCCAATGAACACTCAAGACTGATCTCCATTAGGATTAAATAGTTTGATCCCTTGCTACCCAAAGGACTCTCAAGAGTCTTCTCCAACACCACAATTCAAAAGCATCAATTCTTAGGGGATTAGCCTTATTTTGGTCCAGTTCTCACATCTATACTTGACTACTGGGAAAACCAGAGCTTTGACTAGATGGGCCTTTGTCAGCAAGTGATGTTTCTGCTTTTTAATATGATTTCTAGGTTTGTCATAGCTTTTCTTCTAAGGAACAAGCAGCTTTGTACTTCATGGCTGCAGTCACTGTCTTCAGTGGTTTTGGAGCCCAAGAAAATAAAATCTGCCACTGTTTCCAATTTTTTCCCTTCTATTTGCCATTAAATCATGGGACCAGATACCATAATCTTAATCTTTTGAATGTTGAGTTTGAAGCCAGCTTTTTCCACTCTCCTCTTTCACCCTCATCAAGAGGCTCTTTAGATTCTCTTCACTTTGTGCCATTAGAATGGTATCATCTGCATATCCATAAGTGCTTGTGGCTCAGAGAGTAAAGAGTCTGCTTGCAGTGCAGGAGACCCAAGTTCTATCCCTGGGTCAGGAAGAACCCCTGGAGAAGGAAATGGCAACCCACTCCTGGAAAATTTGCCTGGAAAATTCCATGGACTGAGGAGCCAGGTCTGCTACAGTCCATGGGTTTGTAAAGAGTTGGACACGACTGAGCAGCTTAACTTATCTACATATCCTATTTCTGCTGACAATCTTGATTTCAGCTTTTATTCATCCAGCCTGGCATTTCACAAGATTGATATCATTCTTTAGGCAAATTGATAGTCCATTGGGCCCAGTCACGTCATCACCCATGTCTTGGAATTTATGGCTATTTGGAATTTATGAGCAGTTACCTAAAACAGAAAGGAGAGCTGGGAAACTGGTTTAATGGTAACAAAGGAGCCAAAGAAATAGGCTCCTTGATGTTATCAAGAGACCAACATTCATTACAAGATCTAAAAGAACTGACCTAATGTTAACTGTCCAATCCTATGCAAAAGCTATTTTTAGTAACAGGGCAAAAGGTATATAATGAGATGTCTTAAAGTCCTAAGTGAGTCTCTTCCTACCCCCTTCTGGTTTCTAAGCCATAGCATGTCTGTTTTTTTCTGACTTTAAATAAGACTGTTACACTGCTATAAAGACTTTAGCAACTGCATTCCTTTTGTCATTCTTTCCTTCAGAGATCATGAACCCATAGCCGACACCAAAAATCGTGGGATATAATGTACTCCGAATATAAGCTAAATAAGCAGGTGACAATATACAGCCTTGACATACTCTTGTTGCAATTTTGAACCAGTCCATTGTTCTATGTCTGGTTCTAACTTTTGCTTCTGGACCTGCATACAGGTTTATCAGGAGGCAGGTAAGGTGGTCTGATATTCCCATCTCTTTAAAAATTTTCCACAGTTTGTTGTGATCCACTCAGTCAAAGGCTTTTGCATAGTCAGTGAATACGTAGATGTTTTTTCTGGAATTCCCTTACTTTTTCTATGATACAAAAAATGTTGGCAATTTGCTCTCTGGTTCTTCTGCCTTTTCTAAATCCAGCTTGTACATCTGGAGGTTCTCAGTTTACATACTGCTGAAGCCTAGCTTCAAGGATTTTGAGCAGAACCATGCTAGCACGTTAACTGAGTGCAATTATGCAGTAGTTTGAACATTCTTTGGTGTTGCCTTTCTTTGGGATTGGAATGAAATCTGACTTTCTCCAGTCCTGTGGCCACTGCTGAGTTTTCCAAATTTGCTGACATACTGAGTGCAGCACTTTCACAGCATCATCTTTTAGGATTTGAAATAGCTCAGCTGGAATTCCATCATCCATCTCCAGTAGTTTTGTTCATAGTAATGCTTTCTATGGCCGCCTTGACTTCACATTCCAGGATGTCTGGCTTTAGGTGAGTGACCACATCATCATGGTTATCCAGGTCATTAAGACATTTTGTGTATGGTTCTGTACATTCTTGCCACCTCTTCTTAATCTCTCTGCTTCTGTTAGATCCTTGCCATTTCTGTCCTTTATTGTGCCTGTTTTTGCAATGAAATATTCCATTGGTATCTCTAATTTTCTCAAAAAAGATCACTAATCTTTTCCATTATATTGTTTTCCTCTATTTCTTTATACTGTTCATTTAAGAAGGTTTTCTTATGTCTCCTTGCTATTCTCTGGAACTCTTCATTCAGTTGGGTACATCTTTCCCTTTCTCCTTTGCCTTTCACTTCATTACTTTTCCCAGCTATTTATAAGGCCTCCTCAGACAACTACTATGCCTTCTTGCATTTCTCTTTCTCAGGGGTAGTTTCGGTCACCACTTCCTGTATGATGTTACAAACCTCCATCCATAGCTCTTAGGCACTCTGTCTACCAGATCTAATCCCTTCAATCTATTTGTCACCTCCAGTGTATAATCATAAGGGATTTGATTTAGGTTATATCTGCATGGTCTAGTAGTTTTCCCTACTTTCTTCAATTTAAATATAAATTTTGCAATAAAGAGTTGGTGATCTGAGCCCGTCAGCTCCAGGTCTTGTTTTTGCTGACTATATAGACCTCATCATCGTCAGCTGCAAAGAATGTAATCAATCTGATTTCAGTATTGACCATCTGGTGATGTCCATGTGTAGAGTTCTCTTTTGTGTTTTTGGAAGAGGATGTTTGCTATGACCAATGTGTTCTCTTGATAAATTAAGTAATGTCAATTTTATGGATTAGGGAATAAAGTACAAAAGAGATTTAATCACCTTGATTTGGTGATATAGTAAAAGAGCATCTAAAATATATATTTTCTCAACGTCAAATCCTATTCACTGAAACACTAAGCTTTCTTATTTTAATAATGATACACTTCAAACTATTATTTCTATATTTGAAGATTTTTTTTTCTGTTTAGGAATAAGTTCCATTTTAAAAATATTGTATTTCTTTTTATTGTATTTAAAACTAAAGTCTATATTTTATACAACAGAATATTTTACTAAAGAATAAACATGTACCATCCCCTTCCCTTCCTTCTCCAAAAGTCATTAAGACAACTTCTTTTATGGAGCTATTATAGAAATGAAGAATACCTATACTAACAAAGAGATTTCATAATGGATTTCCAACATTAAACCCATTGCTTAGGATAAGCCATAGAATTAGCTATTTGGGTTTCAAGAGTTAAAAGTAAGGCCTTTTGATTTGTAGTTTAATATTAAGGATAAGGGTCCTAACTCCACTTAGGCTGGATGCCATGGTGGAATCTCAGGGCAAGAAATACTTGAGCAGCTCTCCATTGTGACACAGTGGGGCAGCACAGAGCAAAGTGAACACTGGCCCAGGAGAATGGCATGAATCCAGGCTGTTGCAAATTGGAACTAGAAGTCCAGAGGCAAGACCTTTGTTAACCATGTAAGTCTTTAGATTTTGATGGACTTTGCTGTAGTTTTTCATGTTTTTGCTTGCTTGTGTCAGGTAGTTAGAATAGGGAAAAGGAGTTCAGAATCAGATCAGATCAGATCAGTCACTCAGTCATGTCTGACTCTTTGTGACCCCATGAATCACAGCAGCCAGGCCTCCCTGTTCATCACCAACTCCCAGAGTTCACTGAGACTCACGTCCATCGAGTTAGTGATGCCATCCAGCCATCTCATCCTCTGTCGTCCCCTTCTCCTCCTGCCCCCAATCCCTCCCAGCATCAGAGTCTTTCCAATGAGTCAACTCTTCGCATGAGGTGGCCAAAGTACTGGAGTTTCAGCTTTAGCATTATTCCTTCCAAAGAAATCCTAGGGCTGATCTCCTTCAGAATGGACTGGTGGTGGCTAAAAGACAAGGAAGGGGAAAGCCCATGAAAATAGAACAAAGGAAGCCCTGAGGACCGGAGTGAGGACCTCAGCTAGCCCAATTTACACAGGGCAGGCCTAGAGGGAGAAGGAAAAAAAAAAAAAAAAACATATGAAAAGAGGAGCCAAAGGGCCAGGGGTCTCTCCCTCTCTTCTCTTCGAGTCTTTTGGGTCAGCATCCCCTCATGCCTCAAGGATGTATTTTCCTTTATTTTCTAAATAAAACTGAGCTGTAACATGGAGCTGTAACACTGGTCTGTCCAAGGGCTGTAATGCTGGTCCATCACTTCAAATTTTTGTTGTGATGAGACAGAACCAAGGAAATTACACACTCCCCCAACACTTATTTAAAATATTTAGAGCAGAATGTGATCTGAAGGATGTAATATTAAACCTCTTATCTATACGAAATTTAATTATTCCATGTTATTTTAATTTAATTCGGAAAAGGAAGAGAGATGTGATCATGATATCACTGGGAGGGCAGATAAATGACATTCAATTTACATTTGTTCATTGGCAGAAGAAATCAAAAAGGGCTACAAGAAAGATTCCTATATCACAGTTGGTCCTGGTGGGGGAGCATGCCTACATACAGAGTTGAAAGTGACAGTAATAAAGAGGAAAGGAAGGAAAGTGAGCCCTATGGGGCTTGGATTAGACAGAAAAAAAGAACACAGAAGTTAACCAAGGTTAAAGAACCTGATGTAAGTACTTGATAATAGAAGGATCCACTTGTCATCCTCAAAAAAGAAGCTCAAGAAACCATTATTTGACTAAAGTTTGGGGTAAATGTCTAAAGCTCAAAATAAGCACAGAAGCAGTCATAGTGTCCACATATTTGATTTTATTTTTCTTGATAAAACAAGAGCATTTATTTCTTGATAAAACAGAGCAGAGTTGCCAGCAGTGACTTTTTACTGTTAAAAGGCCCGTTTACCTTACAAACCATATACTATACTTTGAGTTTCTAGACTAATTCTGTTATACTATTTATATTAAAATATATATGACTGAAATGAGCTAGTAGTCAAAATAGGAGAAAAACTTTATTTAATACTATGTTGAAATTTTAAACTAAGTAATGTAAAAGTTGCATATTAAATTACAGTATTTATTCACTTATTTAATGAAGAATGAAACTCAGTTCAAAACCAATTGAAAATGCTAATGTGAGTACAAAATATAAAAATATAAATCTCCAACATCTAGCACATTGATAGGGCATGTAATAGTCACTCATTTAAGCTTTTTGAATTTCTATTTGTGTTCAACAGGATACTTTGGTCCCAGAAATTAATTTTTCCCAATGTTTTCAATGATTATATGAGAACATCTGAATACATTCAGAATAAGCAATTTCTAAAATCAAAATAAAATGTATGGTAACACAGAAGTGAGGAAATAATCTGTATGGATTTTAAAGATTCATGGCTCTAAAAAATCTACTAGGTTCAATTCACAATTGTTTAAAATTGTTGGAAGAAATGTAAAGAAATGAAAATATAATGATCTGTATTATTTGCTTGGGGACTTGAGTCCCCAAGTGTACTTTGCAGGTTTGGTAAAATAAAAATTTAATTAAACCAGTAAAACCTTATTAATGCCATGATTGCTTACAAGCAAATGAATATCATAATGTACCCATTGTTTGTTCACGTATTCTGTTGAGAATAGAAAAAATTCATTTTTAAATAGTCTTGGGACTTAATCTAAACTATTTTTTTCCCTCAGCTATTCCAGTTAAATGATTCAATGGATTTTATATATAAATTAGATTGTGTTATTCCTGAAACCTTCATATTTTTTAAAAAAGATACCTTTCAAATGGAACACATGTATACCTGTGGCGGATTCATTTTGATATTTGGCAAAACTAATACAATTATGTAAAGTTTAAACACACACACACACACACACACAAAATCACACCTTGCCAATTTTGTATTCGTTTTTGCATTAATCTGAAAATAGTCACAAATCCATGCTTGAATATTGTTAATGACACTGTCAACTTAAAATTATATGCAACCTAAAGGTTGAGAGTTATATTTTATTTGGTGGAAATGTTTAGGACTTAAGGCTGAGAAGCAGCACCTCAAGTAACCCTGTGAGAACTCGTGTGAGGAGGTGAGTGGAGGATCAAGGTTATACAGAATTTTGCAACACATAATCTAAACATCAAAAGATTATTGTTAATTAAAGAAAACCAGATATCCCAAGTTGAGGAATTCAGTGTTTTTCTATGTATGGGAAGATGCAATAGTCAGGTCACTGAAGTCATTTCTTTCATATATATCTCAGTTACCCAGGGCCAGTACCCTGTGTTTTTCACATTCTGAATTCCCTTGGGGCTCACCTTAAGGAATGTCTGCAGTCTGATGGCTGCTAGATTGTAGGAATTCTTCTCCTTCCTGAGTGCCCTTAAGGCTCATCATCTCACAGTGGAGGGCTGCATTTGTTGATGACTGTGACATTTTTGTTTACTGGCTAATATGGTAGGAAATATTTCATTGTTCAACACTAATATGGATGATGATAGTAATACAGAAATGACAATGATGATCAGGGGGTTAGCTAATGTTTGTGGTATGCATATTGTATCTTGAGCTTCTCTGGTGGTTCAGAGAGTAAAGAATCTGCCTGCAGTACAGGAGACCCAAGTTCTACCCCTGAGTTGGGAAGATCCTCTAGAGGAAGGGAATGGTTACCTACTCCAGTATTCTTGCCTGGAGAATTCCATGAACAGAGGAGCTTGGTGGGCTACTGTCCACACTTTGTCTCACAGCAAGATATAGTTGCTAGAATTTCCTCACTTCTCAAAAGAAGAGAGGAAGCTAAGATAAAATAAATAAAGTTTCCAATGTTACACATGAAATTATTGTCCACAGATGGAATTTATAACAATGCTTGACTCCTAAGCCCTTGTGCTTCCCTAAAACCAATTACAGTTTCTGTGATAGCAGTTATATTCCTTTTTTCTCTGGTGATCCATGAAGAGAATTACTTTGCCGGTCTGGTTTTCAGTATTAATTCAGTAGCATTGGAATACCATGAAGTTAAGATACACAGTAAGTTACATATCAAATGAAAGACTAATAATGACTACACATAAAGCTTATATATTTCATTTTCAGATTATGAGCTTGTAAAGCTATTGAACTAAATTTACTTTGAATAAATATTAGTTAAATCTTGTTTATTTCCTAATCATACTATTTAATCATAGTTCTCTACAAATTCTACATAGGTAATGTTGTCATTGCTACTAGTTAAACTATTATTTACTATGTATGCATATGACATAGCACTCTATTAGAGGCTCAAAAAACATTATCACTGTAACTAACCAGCACTTATTTCACTGAAGAGGAAATTAAAGCCCTGAGTTTTATTTATCTTTAATAATTACTCAATATCCTTGAACTGGGGCTTCCCCGATAGGTCAGTTTGTAAAGAATCTGCCTGCAATGCGGGAGACCTGGCTATGATCCCTGGATTCGGAAGATCCCCTGGAGAAGGGAAAGGCTAGCCACTCCAGTTCTGACCTGGAGAATTCTATGAACTGTATACTCCATAGGGTCACAAAGAATCCTTGAACTGGAACATGGCAGAGGTAGGATTCAAAGACATGTATAATCAGATAATATTTACCTTTATTAGCTGGCTTATTTCACTTAGCATAATGCCTTCAAGATTTCACCCATGTTGTAGAATGTGTCTGAATGTCCTTCTTTTACATAGCTGATTAATAATATAAGAATATGGTACAAGGTATATTCTTAATAGAGATAATTACATAAGTAAACAGTATGTGGCATGAAATCAGAAAAGTTACTAGTGATTCTATAGACTTTAAAGAACTAAGATGAGGAAACTATGATGATTTTTATGCCAATATAAGCATCAGCTAGAAAGAAGTGAACATATATCTTGAAAAATAAACCATGAAAAATTATACAATAATGAATATGCAATATGAATTGTCCTACATCTATTAAAGAAAATGAATATGTAATTAAGGAGAAATTTAAAGAAATCTAAAAATGAATGATAATGACTTGTAAATTAATTAAGCAAACTTACCTGGATACAGATGTATCAGCACAATTGATACAAAAATCACTTATATTTATTTATATTCTCAAAAATGCAATTACATAAACATTAGATATACATTAGAATGCATAATAGAAAAAGCAATTAAATATCTATAAATAAGCCTGCAATTTAAAAAGAATTAAATAGATGCTTGATCATACCATGTTCAAGTACTATAATACTCATTTCACCTGTTAACTGATCCATAGATATATTAAAATCTTGAAGAAGGAAGAAAGGAAGGAAGATGGAAGGAAGAAAGCAAAGGGAGAGGAGAGAGGAAATAAAAAAGAAATGAAGGAAAAATGGACAAATGAAAGTAGCCTTTGAGTTGTGTTCTGTTAAGGAAATATGGTCATATGATTTATTAGTAAAATTGATAAAAATCAAGAAATGAGTATTAGTTAAATTCTATTTTGATGTTTTAAAACCCCAGTTGATAGATATTAAACTGTTTTTCAAAAAGATCTCTTGGTTAATTTTTATATTTAGAAGAGGCAACAGGCTAAAACTTTTTATGTTCCTCAAACATAAATGACTTAGGTATATTCATGATTTCATGATCTGGTTGGATGACATCAATGACTCAGTGGACACGACTTTGACCTAACTCCAGGAAATAGTGAAGGACAGCGAATCCTGGCACACTGCAGTCCCTGGGGGCACAAAGAGTTGGGCATGACTTAGCGACTGAAAAACAAGTATTCATGATCAGCTACCTAAATCTGCTCTTCTGTTAATAAAGTAAAAATATTACTTAAAATAAATAGAACTGAACCTTCAATTACAGTGGCACTTTACCCTCAGCATATAACCATGTTATTTATTAGAAAACCTCAAACACATCTTAATTTTCTTCTTTTAGAGACTCCCCATGACATAAGTTTCATTTTGATGTGTTTATTACATCTATTTAATACTTCCAAGTTTTCATACTGTTTTCAGACTTAATTGATAAGTTATTTATTAATAATTAAGGATATATTTCCCCCCTAGTTCTTTTAATACAAAAAAGATTTCTCAAATGTTAGTTAAATTCCCTGGTCAGTTCATATAAGCTGAAATATAACTGAGTGTGTGAAGACACTGTGGGGACACTGTCCTGTCCTACAGCCTATTATTTGTGAGGCCTCTCTTGATGAGGTTAAGTGCAGAGCAGAGGGAACCACACTGATATTTGCCAACACCGTTAAAGGGGAGATTCTGTTTCCACACACAGAAATCACTTGCTGTCTAGAATGAAAACATTTTTCTCAACCTGATGTGGAAAACTCTGTGCACAGGTACAAAACTTGACCTCAGAGACAGAGTAAAATAAAGAAAAGAATAGTTTCATTGCTTTGTCAGGCAAAGGGGGACACAGAGGGCTCATGCTCCTCAAAAATGGTGTATTACCGCCAGGGAGGATCTGGTGAATTTTACAACAATGATTCAAGCATAAGGGTGCTGGAATCAGAGTGTGTGCAAGGCCTGCAGTCCTTTAATCTTGTCTCAGGTGATCTCCTGATGAGCTTCTCCTCATTTTCACACTGTGGTCTTCTCTGGAATGAAGAATGCTAACATCTTCCATTTGTTGGGGGTTTTAGTTCTATGCTGCTGCTGTTGCTGCTGTTCAGTCATATCCAATTCTTTGCATCCCCATGAACCATAACCCTCCAGGCTTCTCTTTCCATGCCATTCTCCAGGCAAGAATACTGGAATGGGAAACTATTTCCTACTCCAGGGGATCTTCCTGATCCAGGGATCAAACTCACATCTCCTCCACTGGCAGGTGGATTCTTTATCACCATGCCACCTGGACATAAAAGAGCTGAGATATTGTTATATGTTATGGAGGAGAACCAGGATCCTATCCCAAGGTGCACTATTGTTTCTTGACAGTTCCTCCCTTGTCTTTATATCCTTTCCCTTTTGTGATTAGTGACTATTTGAAAGGTTTCTGTGCCCAGGAACCCTACAGGATCCTGATTGATTTCAAACCCAGTAAAAGGCTACCCTAACCTGTCACATCCTTAGGGTATTTGTTAGGCCGCTGTCTGCATATTGGGAGCTGCCTGTGTTATTATGTTAAGAAGACCAATAAATTGATGAGAATACTATTCTGTCTTAGCAATTTTTCTAAGTTTATATTGTTTTAAATATATCCATTTATATATATATATATACCATGTGTATATAAAGTATCTGTATACTGAATGACAATTTCAGTTTACTAAAATCTGGCTATGATAAATCAGTAAAATGTTTAATTACACTTTAGGACCCAGCTGAGGAGGGGGACTGGTTACCAGGAGAACCGACCAGTGATTACAGGGCTAGAGCTTTAAGTCCCAGCCTATCCCACCCCACCTCCAGAGACAAGAGAAGTACTTGAGGTTGAATCAAGTACTACGGGCCAAGGATTTAATTAGCCATGTCTGTGTAATGAAGTCTCTGTAAAACCCCAAATTACTAAGTTCAGAGAGATTCTGGGTTGGTGAATATGTGAAGATGCAGAAAGAGTGGCACCCTTGCAGAGGGCATGGGTGCCTCATGCACTTTCCCCATATTTTGTCCTATATTTCTCTTCTACCTGGCTGATTTTGAGTTATATCTTTTTGTCATAGCTAGTAATCAAATAAAGTGGTTCTTTGAGTTCTGTGAGCTGTTCTAGCAAATTAATTGAAATCAAAGAGGGGAACCTCTCATTAAGAGCCAGTAGATCAAAAGTACAAATAACAGCTTGGACTGGGAGTTGGCATTCTGAGTTGGAGGGGCTTGTTAGGACCCTTAATTTGTAGCCAGTCATCAAAAGCACTGGTCTTGCAATTAGCATCAGAAAATGGAGTTGGCTATGAATGCAGTATTGTTTTAGAGTAAATCTTTAACCTGTGGAATTTGATGCATATTAGAATTGAATTGAATTGTAGAACATCAAGCTGAGAAGTGTCTGAAAAGTGTTTATGCTTGTGTTGTTGTGGGGAACTCCTTCATATTTGGTTGCCCAAATTGCCTAAGTGAATTGTTTCATATGAGTAATAAATGATAGACACAGGGGAAAAAATATAGTAGGAAAGAACCAGGTTTTCCCTACATTTTGTTGTTGTTGTTCAGTTACTAATTCGTGTCCCTGTCTGACTCTTTGCAACCCCATGGACCACAGCGCCACAGGCTTCCCTGTCTTTATTATCTCCTAGTTCATGAGTGCTAAGTCACTTCTGACAGGTTCAACTCCTTATGACCCCATGGATTGTAGCCCTCAGGCACCTCTATCCACGGGATTATCTAGGCAAGAATACTGGAGTGTGTTGCCATGCTCTCCTCCAGGGGATCTTCATGACACAAGGATCAAACCCACATTTCTTATGTCTCCTGCATTGACAGGCAGGTTCTCTAACACTGAGGCACCAGGGGAGGTCCTATCTCCTGGAGTTTGCTCAAACTCATGCCATTGATTCAGTGATGCCATCAAACCATCTCATTCTCTGTCACCCCCTTCTCCTCTTGCCTTCAATCTTTCCCAGCGTCAGGGTCTCTTCCAGTGAGTCAGCTCTTCGAATCAGGTGGCCAAAGTGTTGAAGCATCAGCATCAGTCCTTCCAATATATTCATGTGTTCAATGTATTCAGGGTTTATTTCCTTTAGGATTGACTGGTTTGATCTCCTTGCTATCCAAGGGACTCTCAATAGTTTTCTCCAGCACCACAGTTTGAAAGCATCAGTTCTTTGGTGATCAGCCATCTTTATGTTCCAACTCTCATATCCATACATGACTACTGGAAAAACCATAGCCTTGACTAGACACACCTTTGTTGGCAAAGTAATGTCTCTGCTTTTTAATATGCTTTCTAGGTTTGTCATAGCTTTTCTACCAAGGAGCAAGTGTCTTTTAATTCATGGCTAAAGTCACTGTCTTCTGATTTTAGAGTCCAAGAAAAAAAAAAAAAAAGAAATCTGCCACTGTTTCCATTTTTTCCCCATCTATGTGCCATGAAGTTAGGGGACGTGATGCCATGATCTTGGTTTTTCAAATGTTGAGCTTTAAGCCAGTCTTTTCACTCTCCTCTTTCACCTTCATCAAAAGGCTCTTTAGTTCATCTTTGCTTTCTGCCAATAGGGTGGTATCACCTGCATATCTGAAGTTGTTGATATTTCTACCAGAAATCTTCATTCCAGCTTGTGCTTCATCCAGATCAACATTTCACATAATGTACTCTGCAGAGAAGTGAAATAAACGAGTTGACAATATACACCCTTAACATACTCCTTTCCCAATTTTGAAACAGTCCATTGTTCCATGTCCAGTTCTAACTGTTGCTTCCTGACCTTCATGTACGTTTCTCAGGAGGCAGGTAAGGTGGTCTGTTATCCGCATCTCTTGAAGAATTTTCCACAGTTCGTTGTGATCTACACAGTCAAAGGCTTTAGTGCAAAGAAGAAGTAGATGTTTTTTCTGGAATTCCCTTACTTTTTCTGTGATCCTGCATATGTTTTCAATTTGATCTCTGGTTCCTCTGCCTTTTCTAAATCTAGGTTGTACATCTGGAAATTCTTGTACTGTTGAAGCCTAGCTTGAAGGATTTTGAGTATTACCTTGCTGGCATGAGTGCAATTGTACAGTAGTTTGAACATTCGTTGGCATTGTCTTGCTTTGGGATTGGAATAAAAACTGACCTTTTCCAATCCTGTTTCCACTGCTGAGTTTTCCAAACTTGCTTCCCTATACAGGAAGGAAAAAATCTGCCTTTTTCTATATTTTCATGTGTTTGTGGGAGATATTTATTGTTTTTATCTCTAACCTTCTTTTGTTCCTATCAACTACAAATTGGCATTTGCCTGTCAATAACAAATTGGCACTTGCCAAGAGCATTTGCATTTGCCAGGAACTGAAAAACAACAAGGGCATTTGCCATCTGCCTGTACTGCTGTAGCTGCTTACCTTTGACACTCTCTAAAGGGAATTCAGGATGGAGAATGAGGTACTCTGTGTTCCAGTAAAGCTGGTGGAACAGGTCTTTAGATACATATTTTTAGGAACTGACTTCATGATTCCAATCCTTGCCTCTCCTCATATTTAGAAAAGTAGTAAGTCCCTTCATGGTGATATCAACTCCTTGTGACTAGCAGAAAACCTTTTGTAAAATGAGTGCTTGATTGCACAGAACTCCCCCTTCATAAAATCTTATATATTGACCTTCCCCACTGCTTATTTGGAGCAGGGTCAGAGCTATCTGAGGTGCTGAATCCTGGGCTGCAATACTCATTTTGCCACAAGTAAAACTTAATTCACAACTTCCACAACATACATCTTTTTAATTGACACTCCTGAACAAATATAATTTGTGGGGTTATAGATAATATACAATATAATAATTTATCTTCTCAAATCATTCCATTCTTCACAAGCTAACATGCATATTGTGTACATCCACATGACATTATCTGAAGTACCCACACTTTAGGTATTCTTTCCCCCACACACAGACACACACACATAAACAGACAGACATTTATGATCACACTGTCCCTCAATATCTGTTACACCTGCAAATTCCCAATGGTTACATGAGAACAAATATCATTATGATTCAGCAAATATTATAATTATCTTAAGAGAGAGTGACATGACTCTTAATCTGTTGCCAAATGCAAAAAAAAAAAAAAATTAAATTAATTGCTTAGTAGTGTCTCTTTGTGACTCTATGGACTGTCCCCCATCAGGCTCCACTGTCCATGGAATTTCTCAGATAAGAATAGTGGAGTGGGTTGCCATTTACTCCTCCAGGGGATCTTCCTGATCCAGGGATCAAATTTTCATCTCCTGCATTGGCAGGGGAAATCTTTACTGCAGAGCCACCGGGGAAGCCCAAATGCAAAATTCATGTATGAAAGGCAAAATCTGGGGTGGGGTGAGGTCTGCAGGATGTGTGTCTTTCTTCTGATTGGTTGGCCGTGAGATAAGAAGGTGCTATTCTTGGAATGTTGTACTTAGTCTGAAGTTACCATCCTCGTTGTGGTCACATGTATCACAGCCTTGTGTAACTCAATGAAGCTATGACCCATGCCATGTAGGGCCACCCAAGATGGACGGGTCATGGTGGAGAGTTCTGACAAAACATGGTCCACTGGAAAAGGGAATGGGAAACCACTTCAGCATTCTTGCCTTGAGAGCTGCATGAACAGAATGAAAAGGCAAAAAGATATGACACTCAAAGCTGAAACCCCCAGGTATGCAAGTGTCCAATATGCTATAGGAGAAGACCAGAAAAACAGCTCCAGAAGGCATGAAGAGACTGAGCCAAAGTGGAAATCAAACCCAGTTGTGGATGACTCTGGTGGTGAAGGTAAAGTCTGATGCTGTAAAAAAAGAAAAAAAAAAAATATATATATATATATTGCATAGGATCCTGTAATATTAGGTCCATGAATCAAGGTAAATCAAATGTTTTAAACAGAAGATGGCAAGAGAGAACATTGACATTTTAGAAATCAATGGACTAAAATGAATGTGCATAGACGATTTTATTCAGGTGACCATTGTATCTACTACTCTGGCCAAGAATCTGTTAGAAGGAATGGAGTAACCCTCATCATCAACAAGAGTCCAAAATGCAGTACTTCGGTGTACTCTCAGAAATGACAGAATGATCTTGGTTTGTTTCCAAGGCAAATCATTCAGCATAATAGTAGTCCAAGTCAATACCACAAATACTAATGCTGAAGAACAGGAAGTAGAAAGATTCTATAAAGACCTATAAGATCTTCTAGAACTAACACCAAAAATGATGTCCTTTTCATCATAGGGGAGTGGAATGCAAAAGTAGGATGGCAAGAGATACCTGAAGTAACAGGAAGTTTGGCCTTGGAGCATGAAATGAAACAGGACAAAAGTTAACAGAGTTCTGCCAAGATAACCCACTGGTCATAGCAAACACCCTTTTCAAACTACATAGGAGATGCCTTTAAACATGGACATTGCCAGATGGTTAATACCAAAATCAGATTGATTATATTCTTTGAAGCCAACAATGGAGAAGCTCTATACAGTCAGCAAAAACAAGACCAAGAACAAGACCTATGACTCAGATCATGAGCTACTTATTGCCAAATGCAGACTTAAATTGAAGAAACTAAGGGAAACCACCAGACCATTCAGGTATGACCTAAATAAATCAAATCCCTTATGATTATACAGTGGAACTATCAAATAGATTCAAGGGATTAGAGCTGATAGACAGAGTGCCTGAGAACTATGGACAGAGGTTTGTAACATTATAGAGGAGGCAGTGACCAAAACCATTCCCAAGAAAAAGAAATGCAACAAGGCAATGGGGTTGTCTGAGGAGGCCTTACAAATAGTCTAGAAAAAAAGAGAAGCGTAAGACAAAGGAGAAAAGGAAAGATACACCCATCTGAATGCAGAGTTCCAAAGAAGAGCAAGGAGAGTTAAAACCTTCTTCAGTGAACAATGCAAAGAAACAGAGGAAAACAACAGAATGGGAAAGATTAAAGATCTCTTCAAGAAATTTAGAGATACCAAGGGAACATCTCATGCAAAGATGGGCACAATAAAGGAAAGAAACAGTATGGACATAACAGAACCAGAAGAGATTAAGAACAGAAGGCAAGAATACACAAAACTGTACAAAAAATGGTCAGAATGACCCAGATAACCATATGGTGTGATCACTCACCTAGAGCTAGATATCCTGAAGTGTGAAGATGGGTGGTCCTTAGGAAGCATCACTACAAACAAAGCTAGTGGAAGTGATGGAATTCCAGCTGAGCTATTTCAAATCCTAAAAGATGATGCTGTTAAAGTGCTATACTCAATATGTCAGCAAATTTGGAAAACTCAGCAGTGGCCACGGGACTAGAAAAGGTCAACTTTCATTCCAATCCCAAACAAGGGCAATGCCAAAAAATGTTCAAACTACCACATAATTGTACTCGTTCCAGATGCTAGCAAGATAGTGCTCAAAATCCTTCAAGCCAGGCTTCAACAGTATGTAAACTAAGACATTCCAGATATACAAGCTAGATTTAGAAATGGCAGTGGAACCAGAGAGCAAATTATCAACATTTTTTGGATCATAAAAAAAGAAAAGGAATTACAGAAAAACATCTGCTGCTTCTTCATTGACTATGCTAAAGCCTTTGACAATGTGGGTCACAACAAAGTATGGAAAATTCTTCAAGAGATGGGAATACCAGACCACCATACCTGCCTCCTAAGAAACTTGTATGCAGGTCCAGAAGGAGCAGTTAGATCCATACATGAAACAATGGACTGGTCCAAAATTGAGAAAGGAGTTCATCAGGGCAGTATTGTCATCCTGCTTATCTAACTTCTCTGCAGAGTACATCATACAAAATGCTGGTCTAGATGAAGCACAAGCTGGAATCAAGATCTCTGGGGAAAATATCAATAATCTTAGATATGCAGATGACACCATCTAATGATGGAAAGCTAAGAGGAACTAAAGAGCCTCTAAATGAAGGTGAAAGAGGAGAGTGAAAAGGCTGGCTTAAGACTCAACATTCAAAAATCTAAGATATGGCATCATGTCCCATAACTTCATGGCAAATAGATGGGGAAAAAAGTGGAAACAGTGACAGACTTTATTTTCTTGGGCTCCAAAATCAATATGTATAGTGACTGCAGCCACAAAATTAAATGGTGCTTGCTTCTTGGAAGGAAAGTTATGACAAAATTAGACAGCATGTTAAAAAGCAGAGACGTAATTTTGCCTACAAAGGTCCTTAGAGTCAAAGCTATGATTTTTCTGGTAGTCATGTATGGATGTGAGAGTTGAACCATAAAGATGGCTGAGCACAGAAGAACTGATGCTTTCCAGCTATGGTGCGGGTAAAGACTCTTGAGAGTCCCTTGACCTGCAAGGAGATCAAACCAGTCAATCCTAAAGGAGATCAACCCTGAATATTCACTGGAAGGACTGATGCTGAGGCTTCAATACTTTGGCCACCTGATTCAAAGAGCTGACTCACTGGAAAAGACCCTAGTGCTGGGAAAGACTGAGGGCAAGAGGAGAAGGTGACAGAGAATGAGATGGTTGGATGACATCATGACTCAATGGACATGAGTTTGATCAAACTCTGAGAGACAGTGAAGGACAGGGAAGCTTGGCGTGTTCTATAGTCCGTGGTGTTGCTAAGTGTGGGACCTTACTGAGTGATTGAATAATAACCATCCTCCACTTGGGTAGTGACCTTAATCTCCTGCAGAAAAGTGCAAAGATATATTGTTAGGTATATCCCTTTGGGTGAATCCAGCTTTATTGGCGCACTATTCTTTCTTGACTACTTCTCCTTGTTTCTGCATTTCCTCTCTTCCCTAATCAATAACTTTGAATGTGCTCTTAGGAACTCAGGGAAGATCTAGGAGGCTGCAGCCTTTTTCCTACAAATAAGTAACTCAGGACACAGATAAAGTTGGTGTCTCCAGAAGAGCCCTACAAGGTCCTGTTCTGTTTCAAATCCAGAGAATACTTTATGGTAACATTTTCATTTATGCATCTAAACACATGAAAAATCATACAAGAAGACATGCTGTTTTCATTACTTTAGGATAATTAGATTAAACATTCATAATAAATAGGTTTATGCTAATGATTACATTTAAGTCATTAGGCATTAAATATTATGAGAAATACATGAATCTTTTGATTTGTGAAGAAATTATCAGAGGCAGGATTAACATCCAGGCTTTTAATATGTTTTACTTAAGCTTTATGTCATATAAATATACTAATTGGCTAAAAGATAAAGAAATAAACCACAATAAATAACTCTTCAAAAGATTATAAGAACCTGATTATTTTTCAGTTGAAGAGTCTCTGGTATATTGGAAAAATTATGCCTCTCACATTTCAATAGGTTGAGTCACTTTTTTCACATTATTGAACAAATTCAGTAAGAATTATATTAAACAATGGCAGAATAAACATTTATCTTTGGTTTTGAATTTAGATCCAAGAAATAGCAACCAAGAAAGTGTCAGACATTTCCGTTCTGTTACATAGAGGTTAAATTTTTGCATCTTACAAAGGCAACGACTAGATTAGAATTCTACTTTACACTGGGTTAAAATTCTACATTAAGACATCATATGAAATAAAAATACCAATGGGAAAGGTGATAAATTCTTTCTAATACTAAAGATGCTTAGGACCTCCTTTGCTCACCATTGTTTTTCTAAAGCATGCCACAGGCTAAGCCAAGTATCAATCATTTTATAAAAATTATCTGAATAAAAACATAAATAAGTATCTTTTGGTGAGGAATGAGATTCCAGAGGCAGAAAGATTGAGTTAATTGATGGTTTTTTTGTTTGTTTGTTTTTACTTGGATGACTATGGAACATTAATTTCCTGAAACTTACAATTCAAGTTTTAAAAATCGACCCCATAATGTAGTGACTACAGCCATGAAATTAAAAGATGCTTACTCCTTGGAAGAAAAGTTATGACCAACCTAGAGAGCATATTCAAAAGCAGAGACATTACTTTGCCAACAAAGGTCCGTCTAGTCAAGGCTATGGTTTTTCCAGTGGTCATGTATGGATGTGAGAGTTGGACCGTGAAGACAGCTGAGTGCCAAAGAATCGATACTTTTGAACTGTGGTGTTGGAGAAGACTCTTGAGAGTCCCTGGGACTGCAAGGAGATCCAATCAGTCCATTCCAAAGGGATCAGTCCTGGGTGTTCTTTGGAAGGAATGATGATAAAGCTGAAACTCCAGTACTTTGGTGAACTACAAACAACTCATGCGAAGAGTTGACTCATTGGAAAAGACTCTGATGCTGGGAGGGATTGGGGGCAGGAGGAGAAGGGAGCGACAGAGGATAAGATGGCTGAATGGCATCACCAACTCGATGGATATGAGTCTGAGGGAACTTCAGGAGTTGGTGATGGACAGGGAGGCCTGGCGTGCTGTGATTCATGGGGTCGCAGAGTCATACATGACTGAGCGACTGAACTGAACTGAACTGAATGTAAATCTATCAAGGTTCTTCCAAAGATAGGGGGAAAGAGTGATGTAGGACGATGCAGTGGGCTATCAGTTAATGTCAATAATCATTAACGTGATTCATTTTTCACTATTAACAAAAACATTAACAGCATGCTGGGTGACTGAGAGGTAACAGAGAGGAAACCTGTGAGGTAAAGCTACAGTAAGGGACACAATCAAAACAAACTGTCTCTATTTTTATGGATTCCTAAGTTACAAAACAGAGAAGGCAATGGCAACCTGCTCCAGTATTCTTGCCTGGAGAATCCCAGGGACAGGGGAGCCTGGTGGGCTGCCATCTGTGGGGTCGCACAGAGTCGGACATGACTGAAGCGACTTAGAAGCAGCAGCAGCAAGTTACAAAAAAGCCAAGGTAATATTTAGGACTCTTTTATGCACTCAAATTCAAAATTTTAATGTAGCTTTTGCCCTTATATCACAAGAACTAGACAGGTTTGCTCAGGGAAAAGGACAAAGTTTTCCTGCTAGAGAAAGTTAAGTATTAAATGATTAAGAAATCGGGAAGTGTGGTGAAGAATCCGCCTGCCAATGCAGGAGATATCGGTTCTAAACCTGGCCCAGGAGGATCCCACATGCCATGGAGTGGCTAAGCCTGTGCACCCTGGAGCTGGTGCTTCACACGCCACCACAGTGAAAAGTCAGCGCACTGCAAGTAGAGAGTAGTCCCTGCTCCCAGCAACTAGAGAAAAGCCCATGCAGCAATGAAGACTCAGCACAACCAAAAATAATGAATATTTTAGAAAAAGAAAAACGAAATCCTGAAGACTTAGGTTCTAGAATCTCACAGTGCTCTAGCTGAGCAGGAAGATTTTAGACTAGAACAAGTACTCTCAGGTTTTTGGCTGTTGTACAGCACCCATCTGTCTCTAGAGTCTTCCTGTCCCCATGTCTCAGTTACTTTTTCTTGGCTACCATTATAATTTCGTGATTTGGAAGTAATAATTACATCAGTCATATCAAGACTCGTTAGTGTCTAAAATATTTTTCCATTGCAGTCCATGCGTAAAGCTTTGTTTGAAGTTTATTTCTGTCATGAAAACACGGCATTTCAAAGAAAAATATTTACATTTCAAGTAGATGTTTGCAATGCTTGTACTTTCTTCAGTTATTTATAATTCAATCAGTTGGATTTGAAGTGCTGACATTGAAATGCAGAAGCAGGGAGTTCCCATTCTCTCAACTTCAAATGTATCTAAATTAAATCTGGCACTGGTCAGTAATGGACACGCCAACACTCTGAATGCTGTCTGGATTTAAAGGGAGGCTGATTTAAAAGGTCTTGAAATTCAGAACATGTTTACACTAAACACAAAAGCAAATTCTCTCACTTCTAAAATTTCATGTGGTAGGAATATAATCCATTAATTATTAAACATGTCATTGAAGAATATGGAGCAAGCTTGTATAAATAATTGGGCTATCATAGTGTGTGCTTTCACAGGTGTATGTGGGAGGATAAGCAGTTAGTCCCTATTTTGTGAACTGGCATTAAGTATTAAATAATTAACAAGTCAGTGCATTATATATAATGTGTATATATATTTAATATTTATTTACATTTATTTCAGATTATATTATTTATACATATTATAGTTCAGTTCAGTTCAGTCGCTCAGTCATGTCTGACTCTGCGACCCCATGAATCGCAGCACGCCAGGCCTCCCTGTCCATCACCAACTCCCAGAGTTCACCCAGACTCACCTCCATCGAGTCAGTGATGCCATCCAGCCATTTTATCCTCTGTCGTCCCCTTCTCCTCCTGCCCCCAATCCCTCCCAGCATCAGAGTCTTTCCCAATGAGTCAACTCTTCGCATGAGGTGGCCAAAGTACTGGAGTTTCAGCTTTAGCATCATTCCTTCCAAAGAAATGCCAGGGCTGATCTCCTTCAGAAGGGACTGGTTGGATCTCCTTGCAGTCCAAGGGACTCTCAAGAGTCTTCTCCAACACCACAGTTCAAAAGCATCAATTCTTCGGTGTTCAGCTTTCTTCACAGTCAAACTCTCACATCCATACATGACCACTGGAAAAACCATAGCCTTGACTAGACGGACCTTTGATGGCAAAGTAATGTCTCTGCTTTTCAATATGCTATCTAAGTTGGTCATAACTTTTCCTCCAAGGAGTAAGCGTCTTTTAATTTCATGGCTGCAGTCACCATCTGCAGTGATTTTGGAGCCCAGAAAAATAAAGTCTGACACTGTTTCCACTGTTTCCCCATCTATTTCCCATGAAGTGATGGGACCAGATGCCATGATCGTTGTTTTCTGAATGTTGAGTTTTAAGCCAACTTTTCCACTCTCTTCTTTCACCTTCATCAAGGGGCTTTTTAGTTCCTCTTCACTTCTGCCATAAGGGTGGTGTCATCTGCATATCTGAGGTTATTGATATTTCTCCCGGCAATCTTGATTCCAGCTTGTGCTTCTTCCAGCCCAGCGTTTCTCATGATGTACTATATTACATGTATATATTAAATATATAACATATATAGTTAATTATTTTATATTTATATTAATTATATTATATCTGTTTATATAAACTTATGAATATATTATATTTCATAATATATTTATATTATAAATTATATTTATTTTATAAATATAAGTATTTTATTTATATTGCATTTAATATATTAATATAATATATTTAATAGTATATGGTAACTGTGGGATATTATATGGTAGATGTGGGATATTATATGGTAGATGTGGGACGTTATATTGTTTAAAATAAAAAACAAACACATCAGCCTTGAAAATTCTCTGAGCAGACAAAGCCAGTTTAGTCATACAAATAAAGCTTAATTTAGATATTTTGCAAGACTAACTTGACCTGGGTCATTTCTAGCTTATGCCTCTTGAAATCAAGCAAAATTTGAACTGTTTCCCAAGGTTAGCATGAGGTAACCACTGAAAATTCTAGTAGTATAATCAATCACTGGGAAGAATAAATAGTAACTGTTTTCTCACTATATAAGCTGCTTTATAACAGTGTACCCCTGAGCCTCATTACATATTTTGCTTTGAGTGCTGCTGGTTTACAAACTAAGTTTTTAGTGTGTGCAAAATAAACTTACTAAGTACGACTTAAGTGATTTATTGTTTATACTTCACACTTTCTGAACTTTTAGATATAAACACGTGTGTGTGTGTGCACGCACACATGTATACTCAGTTGTGTCCCACTCTTTGTGACACCATTGACTGTTGAGGTCCTTTAATGCACCGGAACCTGGTGGTGCGGAATTGACCGATAAGAAAGTAAAGGAGAGAGAAAGAGGCTGATATTCCTTGGTTTACGCAGAAAGCCAATAAAGCCCCTGCACTGGGCATGCTCTGTTTACGAAGGCCTCAGGCACCCTCTCGATGGGGTGAAGGTGCAAAGCGCCTTCTCAAGAGGGTCTTAGAAGCTCGGGCAGGAAAGTAAACACAGAGGACCTCTGCACTCCAGGGGATCAGCCTGAAAAAGAGAGAGAGAGAGAGAAAGCAAGACACGGTGACCAAAGCTCTGATGGAGCAAAGATGTTTTAATCAACATGGTGTGGGCATATATACTGTAGTTACTCTCAGGAAAGACAAAGATTGAAATTCCAGAATTGCAAAACATAGGAGATCCATATTAAAGAGAGAGAGAGTTGTAAATAATCACTTGTACCATGCAGTTCATAAAAAGGAAGAGGGTACTTATCACTGTATAGAAAAACTAACGAAGGAAAAGCCTGGATTCCTCAGCCCCAGGAGAGGCTTGCCTCTCCTCTTAATTCCTGAATATTCAGGAATTAATAAGGAACAGAGAATTCCTGACAGATCCAAAACAGCACATAGGAAGCCTCCTGTTAAAATGCTTCCTGACAATTGACAACACCTCACCAGGCTCCTCCATCCATGGAATTTTCCAGGCAATAATACTGGAGTGATTTCCCATTTTCTGCTCCAGGGGATCTTCCCTACCAAGTAATTGAACCTGAACTCCTGCATCTCCTGCATTGGCAAGTGGATTCTTTACTAGGAAGCCACCTGGGAAGCCTATGTGTGTGTGTGTATATATATATATATATATATATATATATATATATATATATATATACATACTACTATATTGAAGCTGTCTCTTCTTGGAACTCCAGAAGTGATTTTTTATCCATTCTCTTCAACTCTCATAATCCATTTGCTAATACAGAGTATGTATTCAATAAACGTTTGTTGAATGACTGCTTGGTGCCCTTTTAAGTAATACTAAGTAATTCCAGAATGGTAGGGCAATTATCCTTGATGACAGGTGGCTTGTTGTTCCTATCCACTGACATAAATTGGAGCAAATGGCCACATAAATATAAATAGAATGGTTCGTATAGGAAAAAAATAATTTGACTGCATAAAAATATAAGCAAAAATGACAAAATAATACTCTGGAGATGAACAACTGCACTAGGACTCATTTCCTCCTGGTAACTATCAGTAAAATCAGTGCTGTAGTTGGAAGAAATAAGAGTACAGGTTGTGTAAGAAATGTCATCAGTTCTGCAGTATAAAGTGTGCCAATAAAACTAATCTACAAGGGGCTTTTAGATTTTGATTAGATTGTAGATTTAACACATTTTGTGAAGTTTTTGTAAAAATAGCAATTGATTTCCCCTCTCACCAAGCAATTTAATCTATGGTTTAAGTAGCAAAGCCAGCTATAGAATGGCGGGTTTCCCTGCAGGATCAGTGAGCTAGAAGCAATACACCTGCCACCAGGCTTCTAAAATAATCATTTGGCAAAGATAATTTTAATAGGCAGGAATAAAGGTTAACAACCTTTGTTAAGGCTCTTTAGAGCCAGAATGATTCAAGTGCCACGTTCATCTCTCCATTCCCTCCTCTTTCAGTCTAGTTCCATTCATTGCTAAACAGAAATTGAGACCAGCGGGGTTTAAGTTTCACAGTTTATCATGCTGGTTCAAATATGCATGTATTCATGCAGAATATGTTAAATATATGGCATTCTGTGAGCACTGTGCCAGAAAATGGGAGGTAAATACAAGAGAAGAAGTTCTTATACAAGCAAGGTTAAAAAAAAAAAGCTGAATCTGCATTGAGAGGCCAGACTGAGTGAAATACCTCCTTATAGATCTTTCTTTTTCCCTTTGAAAGTGGGCATAATGGGTGCTCAGGTATTGTGCTGGGCTAGAATCTGGAGATGAAACTTTTAATGAGCAACTCCTTTCCCAGCCATTTCCAAGAATATGTCCCCAGCCAGGGGCTGGAGTCTTTTTATCAGGAAAACATTAGTAATAGGTCCCACTACAAAATACTTAATAATGTACTGTGCAGAGGAGGAGAAAATAGATTGGAAAAGAATTACTGGAGTAAAGATTAAGGAGGAAGAGTGGCAGTGGCAGGGGAAGATATGCTGTATGAGCAGTGAGTCAAACATAGCAATCCTTGGTACCTGTGATAGTGGATTGCTTCCACTATTGCCTCTTGGCACAATATGTAAACCTACTCCTGTGGGTTTTTGCTGATAACCAGCATCACATTGTGCCAGAAACTGCAGGATGCTAGTAACAAGCCTATATATCTATATCTATGTCTATATCTATATCTATATCTATATCTATAAGCTGGCTCAGTGGTAAAGAATCTGCCTGCCAATGCAGGAGACACAGGAGACGTGGGTTCGATCCCTAGGTCGGAAAGATCTCTTGCAGGAGGAAATAGCAGCCCACTCTAGTATTCTTGCCTGGAAAATTCCATGGACAGAGGAGCCTGGTGAGCTACAGCCCACGGGATTGCAAAGAGCTGGACATGATATGACATGATGGAGCATGCATGCACGCTGCTATTATCATATTACTGGATTCAATTTATCTCTTCTTTGCACTCTAGAAGTGAATTTTTATCGATTCTCTTCAACTCCCATAAGCCATTTGCTAACACAGAGTACATATTCAATAAACATTTATTGAATGAATGCTTGTTGCCCTTTTAAATAATTTTAAAGTCATTTTAAGTAATTCCAGAATGTAATGAAATGCCGTTGAGTCTCATCTCTTCCTGATATAAACTTGAGTGTCACTTTGAGTTATACAGAGCTATGTGATAATTAAATAATAATAACAGAATGACTATATAAATTATTATTTGCAATATTTAAAATATAACTATAATATTAAAATTATGATTTAAAATGATTAGTAAAATAAATAATTAAAAGTCATCATGATCATTATTATGTTAACCTATTACTTGTTGAAAACTTAAACTGTTTCAGATACTGTTTCAAGAACTTTACTGGTAATATCTTAATATATCATGACAAGAAAACTTATTGGTAGAAGTTATTAATATCCCTACCAATTAACATATATAAAACATTATTACTTACCTAGTGTTATGAAGGTATTAATTGTTAAAGATATAATTCAAAACCAGGTGGGTGACTCTCAAATATAAAATATTTTAACATATGTTAAAGGCAAGTAAAATATAATATTTCAATTACCATGAAAAGCATATAAAATGATCTAAATTTTCATATGGTTTTCATCTCTTTTATGTAGTAAAATGTTTACCTATGAAGGATCAAGAATAGAATAATACCACAAACTCTGTTTAAGACAATTACTGGTCTATATGTTTTCAGAGGCATAAATTCTCATCACCTTCCTATTAATGACTCAATAATTCCCAAGTAGATTGGTATCCAGAGAAGTGGTCTTCTCTTGAGTTCCTGGTTTATTTTCTCAGGAATATAGTAGGTCTTTTCTTTTCTCCCTTGTTTTGACTATAGGGGAGCAAAGCAAAGATGGCTGATGTTTTCCTCTAGAAATTGTACCCAATATTATTGAATGTTTCCTTTAGGTAGTAATTTTATCTTTGGATTTAAATTAAATGTGCATTATATTTTGCATTTGTCTACATGCATTTATTAATTTATCTACTTACTAAATTAAGTACATCATTTATGTTTGTGGTTGTTTTTCATTGTTCAATTTACAGTACTGATTTTTCTCTATGTTCCAAAGATGGAGTAGCTCATAATTAAATAAATATTGCTCATCAGTTCTTTCTCTAGTGCTGGCTTGCCAATGTTAAGTGGAAAATGTTCTTCTTCAAAGTAATGTTTGTTTTGTTTTGTTTTGTTTTTTTTTGGCTACCACATCTCCTAAAGGACAGAAATGAGAAAATGTATCAGAGATTTATTCTTATCAACAGAAGTGTTTTTAGTTGTATATTTTCTAAATGAAGGATCTCAGCATTAGCTCATTCATGCTTTTTTTATGAAATAGCTTCCTACTAGAATCAAAGGCTTGAAAATTATACAGGACTTTCCTGTGATTCTTCAAATGATAAGGCCAAATACTGGCATTATTCATAAGAATTTTCAGAACACTTATCAGATTCGGCGCCTTTTAGCACATTGGTCTCTAAAATCTTTTGTATAGTCCGTCTACAGCTTACATACCACTATACCAAACCTTATACAAAAATCAAGAAGAGTTTAAGCATGATGTAGACACAGGTAAACTACAAACATAATCAATTACGATTTAGTCCAGAGGTGGGAGAATAAATGTTAGAGGGCATGAAGGGACTGAAAATATATTGAATTATATTGCTAAGAGTTAAGCTATTACGAAAATATTTTTCTCTTTCTGTCTGTCAAATACATTATTTTCAACATTAATAAAGTAAAATAAATATGCATTGTCAAAACAGACAAATGTAGATTATGAAAAGAAGGAAAAATGGCCCATTTATACCATCCAAAGACAATCCTTAATATTTATATATACAAATATGTCCTATTATCCAAATCTCTTGTATCTTGAGTTCAAATAATGCAAATTTAGATAGTAATGTTTAATTATAATAAAATCTTTTATCAGTATAACAAAATCTGTTATATTTCACACTGTTCTTTATGAGAAATACATTCTGCCTAACATGTGAATTAGTTTACTGTTTTAATTACTGGTTGGGTGGGTTTCCATACTCTTCCACATACAGTTTTTAACCATATGTTTACCTCAAGGTTTATAAATGAAAATCTGTTTTTAATTCCATGTTCATTATTAAAAGGATCAGTAAGTCCAAAGTTGTTTTGGTATGGTATATAATAAAATACAAAGACAGGATTAATAAGCAGAATTATCTACTAATAAAGCTCAGATTATTTGCCATTGAATAGTGCAGATGATTATTTTTCTTACAGTTAGTTATCTTGTTCCCACATCTTTTCACAATTTTTTTGGACTCTGTGTGTTAATCACTTAGATAATAGGTTAATGTGAGATCATGAACACTCAAATACATTTAGTTTATTCATTTTAAAAAATTTATTTGATAAATTGTGGAGTGTGTCAAGGTAGAAGGATTTAATCCATTGTGTAAAAAGAACATGGCATAAAGAAATTGCAATTTTTATTCCTATGTGTTTACTAAAGACACTGATCTTCCTACTATTTCTTGTAAGTTTTTAATGTTTTCTTAAGTATTTCACAAAGATTAGCTTATCTGTGCTAAGTGTAGTAAGAGATATATTAGAGTTTCCCTATATAAATTATTTACAAAATATACCACATGAATTTTGAATATCATAAATTATGTAATACTTTTTATAATTGCAAATGTATGACTAAAAGTAACTTTAGAAATTTCATTTATTATTGACATAATATGAATTCACTTGAGATTTCCTTGTATCGCTTAAAAACATTCTTTCTACAAAGATTTCTAAATATATACTTTTGGAATATATAATTTTTTTAACTCTGATACCCCAAAAGTTCGATGATTAGCAAATTCTGACCTGTTCCATGACACTATTGCAAGTGTGCCTCCTCTTCTCTAATAGTTTGTCAGATTTTATTTACTATGACCTTAGTATGTCGTTTAATTATAATTATATCTCAAATTAGCACAATGTATGTTCCAAACCATCTATCTTTCATGCTGATTGGTGAAAAATATTGGACTTATAAGCTATTAAAAAGTCATTCTATGGTGTGCCCTGCAATTAATTAGAAGCCAAGTAATAATGAAATGCAATTAACTCAATGACTACAAGTTTTTAAAAAATCATCTCATGAAAAAGAAAGAAAGCATAAAGTCAGAAGGAGAAGTAATTTTCACTCCAGGAAGGAATATAAGAAAAAGCAATTCCCTGCCTCCTTCAGTACATCAATTCTTATCTTTGCCAGCCATTTTAATTAACATGTTAATAAGTTCCCTGTAGTTTTAAAAGCAAGTGACAATTGCAAAGTGCAAACTGAAATAAAATCTAACATAGTAAATTTGTTCCTTGTAAAAAATATCATTATTGCCTAGTCAACCATAACTTGCTTTCTCTCTCTCTCTAAGGGAAAGGTTGCTCTTGGAAGATTTAAGCTTTAACCCCCACATATTAAGCAAAATTAATGATCTATTTGCTTAGAAGCTATATATTAGCTCCAGTTTATCCATCCACTGGGTAAATGGTAGACATTACTTGGTCACCATGATAGATTTGAATTCAGGCAAAAGCATCAATCAGTGTCGATGGCTGATTAGTTGTTGGTGTCTTTGACAGGCTCTTCCATCTCACTGAATGAAATCCAGCTGATTGCTCTCACTTTTCTCCACATTCATTGCCCTCCAAACTACTATATTATGTAGCCAATGCTGAGGGTGGAAAATTCTCTGTGTCAGTTAACAGTGAATTTATCCCCTTTGCTTGTTATTACATCCACGTTGATCTCCTACTTCAAACTATAGATTGAGGGTGGTCAACAGTGTGTGGAAATGTGAACCTTTATGAAATAGTGAGTCACAATGGGTGAAAACGGTTGTTTTTTAATAATAACATCTGTTCTCCTTAAGACAGAAAAGTGACATAAAGTGAACTTCCTTTGATGACACCATAAACATTAAATATGTCAAGATTCAGAAGGTTGATAGTTGAGGAATAAAATATATAATAAGAAGAAAACATTATTCTTTAGATGAATTCAGGTTCTGCAAGTACCGTAGTAATTAACACTAAAATGATCATTAACTTTATTTTAATTTCCTCTTAAAGTTCACTCAGACCAACATTTTATTACTAGAATATGCAATCAAACTCTTTTATGAACACTGTAGCTTATCTGTGAGCCTGAAGAACAAATGGAGTTAATTTATTTGCGGGAGTATTTGAGCAAGTGGAAAGGATATGAATTTTGACTTTTTTGACACCCAGAATTATCTAGCATATGTGCAACTCTTTGCACTAAACACAAAGTCAGAAGGAACAAATGATCTTTAGTTAGAATTTTGTAAAGAATTACTTAATCATTTTAGCTTTTGTTTATAGGGTCAGAGTGATGGTATCAAGTGCTAAGAAACCATTTTAAATGATTCAAATAGCATACATAGATTTAATGGTAATGCGCGGGCAGCTGTGACCAGCGCACTTAGCGCAGGCGGCTACCCCACGTCTGAGGTCAGGGGCAGAAGCCAGGAGGACCCCATGCCCAAGAGGAGGAGGCCAAGAGTGCCAGGCTGCAACCACACAGAAACGGCCGAGGCCAGGGGCGGCGGTCTGGAGGAGCTACCCAACGCCGGAGGCCAGCAGTGGCTGCGGGGGCGTAGGAGTGCCTAGATGAGCTATTCCATGTTAAAGGTCAGAAGGGGCGGTGGTGAGGAGATACCCCTCGTCCAAGGTAGGAGCAACGGCTGCGCTTTGCGGGGGCAGCCGTGAAGAGATACCCCACGTCCAAGGGAAGAGAAACCCAAGTAAGACGGTAGGTGTTGCAAGAGGGCATCAGAGGGCAGACACACTGAAACCATACTCACAGAAAACTAGTCAATCTAATCACACTAGGACCACAGCGTTGTCTAACTCAATGAAATTAAGCCATGCCCGTGGGGCCATGCAAGATGGGTGGGTCATGGTGGAGAGATCTGACAGAATGTGGTCCACTGGAGAAGGGAATGGCAAACCACTTCAGTATTCTTGCCTTGAGAACCCCATGTTCTCATGAACGAACATGAGAACCCCAAGGAAAAGGCAAAATGATAGGATACTGAAAAACGAACTCCCCAGGTCAGTAGGTGCCCAATATGCTACTGGAGATCAGTGGAGAAATAACTCCAAAGAATGAAGGGATGGAGCCAAAGCAAAAACAATACCCAGCTGTGGATGTGACTGGTGATAGAAGCAAGGTCCGATGCTGTAAAGAGCAATATTGCATAGGAACCTGGAAGGTCAGGTCCATGAATCAGGCACATTGGAAGTGGTCAAATAAGAGATGGCAAGAGTGAACATCGACATTCTAGGAATCAGCGAACTAAAATGGACTGGAATGGGTGAATATAACTCAGATGACCATTATATCTACTACTGTGGGCAGGAATCCCTCAGAAGAAATAGAGTCGCCATCATGGTCAACAAAAGAGTCCGAAATGCAGTACTTGGATGTAATCTGAAAAATGACAGAATGATCTCTATTCATTTCCAAGGCAAACCATTCAATATCACAGTAATCCAAGTCTATGCCCCAACCAGTAACGCTGAAGAAGCTGAAGTTGAACGCTTCTATGAAGATTTACAAGACCTTTTAGAACTAACATCCAAAAAAGATGTTCTTTTCATTATAGGGCCCGGAATGAAAAAGTAGGAAGCCAAAAAACACCTGGAGTAACAGGCAAATTTGGCTTTGGAATATGGAATGAGCAAGGCAAAGACTAATAGAGTTTTGCCAAGAAAATGCACTGGTCATAACAAACACCCTCTTCCAAAAACACAAGAGAAGACTCTACACATGGACATCACCAGATGGTCAACACCAAAATCAGATTGATTATGTTCTTTGCAGCCAAAGATGGAGAAGCTATATACAGTCAACAAAAACAAGACCAGGAGCTGACTGTGGCTCAGATCATGAACTCCTTATTGTCAAATTCAGACTGAAATTGAAGAAAGTAGGGAAAACCACTAGACCATTCAGGTATGACCTAAATCAAATCCCTTATGATTATACAGTGGAAGTGAGAAATAGATTTAAGGGCCTAGATCTGATAGATAGAGTGCCTGATGAACTATGGACAGAGGTTCATGATATTGTACAGGAGACAGGGATCAAGACCATCCACATGGAAAATAAATGCAAAAAAGCAAAATGGCTGTCTGGGAGGCTTTACAAATAGCTGTGAAAAGAAGAAAAGTGAAAAGCAAAGGAGAAAAGGAATGATATAAGCATCTGAATGCAGAGTTCCAAAGAATAGCAAGAAGAGATAAGAAAACCTTCTTCAGCGATCAATGCAAAGAAATAGAGGAAAACAACAGAATGGTAAAGATTAAAGATCTCTTCAAGAAAATTAGAGATACCAAGGGAACATTTCATGCAAAGATGGGCTCAATAAAGAACAGAAACGGTATGGACCTAACAGAAGCAGAAGATATTAAGAAGAGGTGGCAAGAATACACAGAAGAACTGTACAAAAAAGATCTTCATGACCCAGATAATTACCATGGTGTGATCACTGACCTAAAGCCAGACATCCTGGAATGTGAAGTCAAGTGGGCCTTAGAAAGCTTCACTACGAACAAAGCTAGTGGAGGTGATGGAATTCCAGTGGAGCTATTTCAAATCCTGAAAGATGATGCTGTGAAAGTGTTGCACTCAATATGCCAGCAAATTTGGAAAACTCAGCAGTGGCCACAGGACTGTAAAAGGACAGTTTTCATTCCAATCCCTAAGAAAGGCAATGCCAAAGAATGCTCAAACTACTGCACAATTGCACTCATCTCACACGCTAGTAAAGTAATGCTCATAATTCTCCAAGCCAGGCTTCAGCAATACATAAACCTTGAACTTCCAGATGTTCAAGCTGGTTTTAGAAAAGGCAGAGGAACCAGAGATCAAACTGCCAACATCCACTGGATCATCAAAAAAGCAAGAGAGTTCCAGAAAAACATCTGTTTCTGCTTTATTGACTATGCCAAAGCCTTTGACTGTGTGGATCACAATAAACTGTGGCAAATTCTGAAAGAGATGGGAATACCAGACCACCTGACCTGCCTCTTGAGAAATCTGTATACAGGTCAGGAAACAACAGTTAGAACTGGACATGGAACAATAGCCTGTTCCAAATAGGAAAAGTAGTATGTCAAGGCTGTATATTGTCACCCTGCTTATTTAACTTATATGCAGAGTACATCATGAGAAATACTGGGCTGGAAGAAGCACAAGCTGGAATCAAGATTGACTGGAGAATTATCAGTAACCTCAGATATACAGATGACACTACCCTTATGGCAGAAGTGAAGAGGAACTAAAAAGCCTCTTGATGAAGGTGAAAGAGGAGAGTGGAAAAGTTGGCTTAAAACTCAACATTCAGAAGACAAAGCTCATGGCATCTGGTCCCATCACTTCATGGGAAATAGATGGGGAAACAGTGGAAAGAGTGTCTGACTTTATTTTTTTGGGCTTCAAAATTACTGCAGAATGTGACTCCAGCCATGAAATTAAAAGACGCTTACTCCTTAGAGGAAAAGTTATGACCAACCTAGATAGCATATTCAAAAGCAGAGATATTACTTTGCCAACAAAGGTTCATCTAGTCAAGGCTATGGTTTTTCCAGTGGTCATGTATGGATGTGAGAGTTGGACTGTGAAGAAAGCTGAACACCGAAGAATTGATGCTTTTGAACTGTGGTGTTGGAGAAGACTCTTGAGAGTCCCTTGAACTGCAAGGAGATCCAATCAGTCCATTCTGAAGGAGATCAGCCCTGGGATTTCTTTGGAAGGAATGATGCTAAAGCTGAAACTCCAGTACTTTGGCCACCTCATGGGAAGAGTTTACTCATTGGAAAAGACTCTGATGCTGGGAGGGATTGGGGGCAGGAGGAAAAGGGGACAACAGAGGATGAGATGGCTGGATGGCATCACTGACTCAACGGACGTGTGTCTGAGTGAACTCCAGGAGTTGGTGATGGATAGGGAGGCCTGGCGTGCTGCGATTCATGGGGTCGCAAAGAGTCAGATATTTCTGAGCGACGGAACTGAACTGAACTGAACTGAATGGTAATGCAATTCCATATTCTTCCTATTTCCTTTTTTTCTATATTTACCATGTGTTTATGTTCAATGTTTGAGGTTATTCCACAAATAAATATGGGTATCAATAATTTTCAATATGCAATCACATATGCCAGTGTCTCCTCAATAGTCCGTAGCTAAAATAACACAAGATAAGTTGCTCAAAGTCACTTATTATTAGAGAAATGCAAATCAAAACTACCAATTATCACCTTACACTGGTAAGAATGGCCATCATCAAAAAATCTACAAACAATAAATGCTGGTGAGAGTGTGGAGAAAAGGGAACACTCTTGCACTGTTGGTGGGAATGTAATTTGATTCAACTGCTATGGAGGACAGAATCAAAGTTCCTTGAAAATCTAAAAAAAAAAACAAAAACAAAAATCTTATCATATAACCTAGTAATTCCACTAAAGGATATATACCCTGAGAAAACCATAATTAAAAAACATCCATGTACCCCAATGTTCATTGCACCACCATTTATAATAGCCAGAACATGGAAACAACCTTATCCATTGACAGATGAATGGATAAAGAAGATGTGATGTAAGTATGTATGTGTATGTGTGTGTGTGTGTGTGTGTGTGTGTGTATAATTGAATATTATATATATATATAATTGAATATTCATAAAAAGAAATGAAACTAATTTGTAGTGATGTAGATGGATCTAGTGTCTGTCAGAGTGAAGTAAGTCAGAAAGAGAAAAATTAATATTGTATATTAATGTATACGTATGGAATCTAGAAACATTTTACAGATGAGCCTGTTTGCAGGGCAGGAATTGAGACACAGACATAGAGATTGGACATGTGGATGCAGGGGCAGGTGGGAGAGAAAGTGAGACAAATTGGGAGAATAGGATTGACATATATACACTACTCTTTGTAAAATAGATAGCTAGTGGAAACCTACCATATAGCACAGGGAACTCAGCTAATTTTTTTGTAGATGACCTTGATGGGTAGAATGAGGGGTGGGAAGGAGGTTCACATGGGAGAGGATACATATAGCTGATCCACTTCATTGTTCAGCAGAAACTAATACATTATAAAGCAATTGCACTCCAAATAAAAAAGTCAGACTAATTGCTTAAAATTTAAACAATAACATGTCAAAGAACTCGAAAATTTTTACAAAGATTTGTTATCATAGGAATTTATATACTTTTAAAAAAGGTAGAATTAACTACATTCTTTTGTTGTAACAATCATCATGACTGTGTAGTGAAATAAAATGTGAGAGATATAGAATGCTGAAATAAGTAATTTGTGCAATCCAAGGGCTATAAATGTCAGATCAGTAAATATTGAATCCTTAATATTTTCTAAGTAAAGTACTATGTGGCTTTGGACTAGAATGATAATGTAATATTTAAATTTATTTCAACATGAAATACAAGCTACACAAAGACTTAGATGTGTGTTAGTGCAGAAATACATTGGAAAACTTATTGTTTTCCAATATATATTCAACAATCTCCCTGAAGCAAAAACTGTATTTAAAGGGTGATTGGAAACCTAAAAGGCTGAGCTACATTTCAAAGTGTTTGTTTGTGTTTTTCTTATAAAAGAAAGAAAACTTATAATTTATATACAACTAAACTCAGAGTTCCTAAGAACAGCACAGAGAGACAAGAAGGCCTTCTTCGATGAACAGTGCATAAAACTGAAGAAAACAACAGAAGGGGAAAGATTAGAGCTCTCTTCAAGAAAATTGGAGATATCAAGGGAATGTTTTGTCCAAAGTTGGGCACAATAAAGGACAGAATGCTAGAGACCTAGTAGATGCTGGAGAGATCAAGATGATAGGAAAGAATACATGGAAGAACTATACAAAAAATATCTTCATGAACCAGGTTAAAACATGGGTGTGGCCAGTCACCCAGAGCCAGACTTTCTGGAGAGTGAAGTCAAGTGGGCCTTAGGAAGCACTGCTGTTAATAAAGCTAATGGATGCAATGGAATTCCAGTGAAAGTGAAGTCACTCAGTCATGTCTGACTCTTTCTGACTCCATGGACTGTAGCCTACCAGGTTCCTCCGTCCATGGGATTTTCCAGGCAAGAATACTGGAGTGGGTTGCCATTTCCTTCTCCAGGAGATATTCCTGACCCAGGGATTGAACCTGGGTCTCTCACATTGTAGGTAGAAGCTTTACCATCTAAGCCACCAGGGAAGTCCAATGGAATTCCAGGAGAACTATTCAAAACCCTAAAGGATGATGCCATCAAGGTGTTACATTCAATATGTCAGCAAATCAGGAAGACCCAGCAGTGGCCACAGGACTGGAAAGGGTCAATATTCATCCCAATTCCCAATAAAGGTAGTACTAAAGAATATTCAAACCATCAGACAGTTGCACTCATCTCCCATGCTAATAAGGTCATGCTTAAAATCTTGCATGCTAGGTTTCAGCATTATGCAAACCAAGAACTTCCAGACGTCCAAGCTGGATTTAGAAAAGGAAGTGGAACCAGAGATCAAATTGCCAAAATTCACTGGATCATTGAGAAAGCTAGGGAATTCCAAGAAAACATCTTCCTCTGTTTCATCAACTATGCCAAAGCCTTTGACTGTGTGAATCATAACAAACTGTGAAAAGCTCTTAAAGAGATGGGCATACCAGACCATGTTACCTGTCTCCAGAGAAACCTATATACAGGTCAAGATGTAACAGTTAGAACCCTTTATGGAACAACTTATTGGTTCAAGATTGAGAAAGGAGTAAGACAGGCCTATCTGCTCTCAACTTGTTTGTTTAATCTATATGCTAAGCACATCATGAGAAATGCCAGGCTGGGATTAGTTGCAAGCTAGGAATCAAGATGCCAAAGACTTTGATTGTGTGGGTCACAATAAACTGTGGAAAATTCTGAAAGAGATGAGAATACCAGAACACCTGATCTGCCTCTTGAGAAATTTGTATGCAGGTCAGGAAGCAACAGTTAGAACTGGACATGGAACAACAGACTGGTTCCAAATAGGAAAAGGAGTACATCAAGGCTGTATCTTGTCACCCTGGTTATTTAACTTATATGCAGAGTACATCATGAGAAACGCTGGGCTGGAAGAAGCACAAGCTAGAATCAAGATTTCTGGGAGAAATATCAATAACCTCAGATATGCAGATGACACCACCCTTATGGCAGAAAGTGAAGAGGAACTAAAAAGCCTCTTGATGAAATTGAAAGAGGAGAGTGAAAAAGTTGGCTCAACATTCAGAAAACAAAGATCATGGCATCCGGTCCCATCACTTCATGGGAAATAGATGGAGAAACAGTGGAAACAGTATCAGACCATCACTGCAGATGGTGATTGCAGCCATGAAATTAGAAGACGCTTACTCCTTGGAAGAAAAGTTATGACCAACCTAGATAGCATATTCAAAAGCAGAGACATTACTTTGCCAACAAAGGTTCATCTAGTCAAGGCTATGGTTTTTCCAGTGGTCAGGTATGGATGTGAGAGTTGGACTGTGAAGAAAGCTGAGCACCAAAGAATTGATGCTTTTGAACTGTGGTGTTGGAGAAGACTCTTGAGAGTCCCTTGGACTGCAAGGAGATCCAACCAGTCCATTCTGAAGGAGATCAGCCCTGGGATTTCTTTGGAAGGAATGATCCTAAAGCTGAAACTCCTGTACTTTGGCCACCTCATGCGAAGAGTTGACTCCTTGGAAAAGACTCTGATGCTGGGAGGGATTGGGGGCAAGAGGAGAAGGGGACGACAGAGGATGAGATGGCTGGATGGCATCACTGACTGGATGGACGTGAGTCTGAGTGAACTCCGGGAGTTGGTGATGGACAGGGAGGCCTGGCATGCTGATTCATGGGGTCGCAAAGAGTCGGACACGACTGAGAGACTGAACTGAACTCAACTGAGGAATCAAGATAGGTGTGGAAAACTTCAAAACTTCAGTTATGCTGATGATACCAGTAATGGCAGAAAGCAAAGAGGAAATAAAGAGCCTCTGGAGTGTTAAGAGAAGAAAGAATCAGTTTAAAACTAAATATTAAAAAAAGTTAAGATCATGGCATCTGGCACCATTACTTCATGACAATAGAAGGGGAAAAAGTGGACGTAGTGACAGATTTTCTCTTCTTGGGCTCTAAAATCACTGCATATGGTGACTCATCCTTAATATCAAAAGATGATTGCTTCTTGGCAGGAAAGCTATAAGAAACTTAGGCAGAGACATTATTCTGCCAACAAATGTCTGTATAGTCAAGGCTATGGTCTTCCCAGAGGTCAGGTATGGTTGTGAAAGCTGGACCGTGAAGAAGGCAGAACACCAAAAAATTGATGCCTTTGAACTGTGGTCCTGGAAAAGACTCCTGAAAATCCCTTGGACAGCAAGAAAATCAAACCAGTCAATCTTAAGGGAAATCAATTCTGAATGCTTGTTGGAAGGACTGATGCTGAAGCTGAAGCTCCAGTATTTTGGTCATCTGATATGAATAGCTGACTCATTGGAAAAGTCCCTGATGCTTGGAAAGATTGAAGGCAGAATAAGAAGAGGGCACCAGAGGATGAGACAGCTGGATGGCATCATCAATGCAGTGGAATAAACTTCGGCAAACTTTGGGAGATGGTGAGGGACATGGATGTCTGGCGTGCTATAATCCATGGGGTTGCAAAGAGTTGGACACGACTGAGTGACTAACACTTTCACCTTCATATATATACGTGTGTGTGTGTACACATATAAATGACTATATAAACAAACAAATATATATATATATATTGCAATTAGTATAAGGCTATATATATATATGATCTCATCATATAAAATGTTGCATTGGAGAAATCAACATAAAGTAGAAAATTTGGGAATATTCTTAGGATGGTTCTGACATGATAAATTAGATAACAGCACATTTATCAGATGAGGAGCCAACAGATGCTATTTATAAAGCTGAAAATCAAATACTTCTTTACTTTATCAGACTTTGTAGTGAGGAGAGTACTTCTGTTATACCAAAAAATTCCTCTCTGTGGTTAAAAGCTGTGTCCTTTATTCATCTTATGCCCATAAGGAATTTCCATTGGTCATTTCTATCTTCTTGCTTAGAAATTTAGAGAACCAAATAGTCCTGCATATTTAAAATAGAAGGAAGTTTGAGAAAATTAGTCTCTCATTTATCTATTTAAAGCTAATTAAAAAAAAAAAAATCTTGTAGTACTCAAAGGTGTTCCTCTCATCTGCAACTTGATAAGGAAGTGGTTGCATCCAGTATTTCACATAAACATCAGGACACATTTAGACATAGCAAATCAACATCAGTATCTACCTTAGTTCTTTACTCAAAACTGCTTTTACTTTACGTGACTCAAGTTTCTACCTTGAAAATAAACATACAATCTACTTTGGAACATGATGGTTGGAACATTTGATATTGATCCCAACTTCTAATGGTTCAGAATTCTAAATATTAATGTTTAACAGAAGCAAGATTTTTAAACTGTTAAAATTACTCTCTCATTTAACATTCCATGAGGAGCTCAGTTGTAGAAACTATCAAAATAGAAGCATGAAAAAAACCTATTGATGCTAATAGGCAATATGATCTTTAAACATGCATGTCTTAGTTGAATGGTGGAGGTAAGAACAGCTTGTAGGAAAATTGTATTTTTAAGAGCAGAAACCCAGATTCAGTCAATATTTGTATTTATAAAAATCAGTCATTAGTTATACATATATATTTTACCTAGCAAAAGCAATGCATTTGAGCTCTATCATCTATATCCATGTGTTTCTGAAATCTCAGAGCATGCATTCATGTGAGGACTTTCAGACAGTATTCTCTAGTATATCCAAAGAACAAACTAATGCTAAATGGTCTCTTTGGGAATTACTTATTGCCTTAGCGTCAGTGTCATCATTCTGTAAACATTTGAATTTACTAGTTAAAATTTGAAAATAAAATACTTAAAAAGCACAATTAAAACCAGAACATGTGACAGGTAACAAATTTTACAATTGCCATAAAATTTTCTTAGCATTCCAGTCCATCCTGTAAATTTGGTGCCTATTGTTTTATTCTACGGTTTCCAGAACATTCTCCTGCACAAACACTCCAAATATACATGTGATTATAATGGAAGCAACCCAGCTTACAGATATGACCCAACATATTTAGACTTAGGGATTTGATTTAGTACAAGCCTCCAAACTTGAGAAGGGCCAATCAGGGCTGATTCTCCAGAAATCTGAAATTGATCCTCTCTGGACTCATTATGCTACATAAACTAGCAATATATAGAAAGCCAATATGTGAAAAATAAAACCAAGCTGAAAATAAGACAGGCAACTTCTGGGACTATACTCAGCTCATACTTAAGATCTGACAGAATTAATTGCTGTTCTGTTCTGTGAGACATATTTTTATTTATAATAAAGTTTCTCTTTAGTTTTAAGATAGAAACCATAGTATCTGTTATTTGTAACAAAGTTTTAACTAACAATGGTACTTCATATACTAGATAAGTAAACAAGTATAAAATTTTGTTATCAAAATTATAATTGGAGTCAAACTGACAAATGAAATTCAACGGTGATAAAAAATAAGGACAAAATGTTATGCATTTTTATGCAGATAAAGAGTTGAATCAAATCAGGACTGTATGTTTCATTCATTTATCATTTGTACATAATTATTTAAATAAAATGAATTATTTAGAACTTTCTTACTTAAAAAAAAAAAATACTGTTGTTTTTCTCTTATAGCCATGGCAGGGCTTCTGTTACTGGAATTGCTCTCCTCTGTCAAAAGCTAGATAACTAGTAAATATATATGAAACAATGGATTTTAGACTATGAACAACAGACAGCGAAGAACTTTGACCTGGAGAGATCTGAGTGAGTTCTATAATTTCCTTGGTTTTCTCTCCAGAGGTACTTTCTAGATTATGATGCTGAGAGGTGAACCCAAGCAGAGAGGATGGATTTTTGAGTTAGAGACACTTAAGTAGAAGTTAAAGGAAGTTGAGGCATCTGAAATTCACAGGGCAGTATAGAACAGAGGAAGCTACACAGGAAAATACCTCCTGAAGTCTCTACAAGTTACCTTGTGTCTTTTGCTGAATATCAAGCTGTACATACTCAGTGCAGTTTCATAAGTCTGTCAAGGTACAGTAGCTAAGAATAAATCTAGTTTTTCTCATTCTCAGTGTTTACACAGAATGAGAGAGTTCAATTTCCAACCAGCCAAAGTTGAGAGACCGTATTGAACACCTCAGATATTCAGTGGGGATGACAAAAGAGTCATTTATTAGTATTTAGGGCTTGGGGAAATGATACTCTGCTGCTGCTGCTGCTGCTGCTAAGTCGCTTCAGTCGTGTTCAACTCTGCGACCCCAGAGACGGCAGCCCACCAGGCTCCCCCGTCCCTGGGATTCTCCAGGCAAGAACACTGGAGTGGGTTGCCATTTCCTTCTCCAATGCATGAAAGTGAAAAGTGAACGTGAAGTCGCTCAGTCGTGTCTGACTCTTAGCGACCCCCTGGACTGCAGCCTTCCAGGCTCCTCTGTCCATGGGATTTTCCAGGCAAGAGTACTGGAGTGGAGTGCCATTGCCTTCTCCGAATGATACTCTAGCCCTGCCTTAACATAGCATAAAAAAGAAGTCTTGGAAGAATGAAGATGATCTGTAAGTAATTTAAATGCCTGCTGTAGAAAATGCCATTACTCTTTAAAGGAAAGTAACAAAATCCAGATACTAAAAAAAATACAGTGTCTAATGATCATCATCCAGTCAAATATTACTAGATATGTAAATAGTAATTATGTCTCATAGCCAGGAGAGAAATTAGTCAACAGAAGCAGAGACAGAATGACAGAAATAATAACATGGTACATACGAATTTAAAACAGCTATTAACAATATGCTCAAGAATTTAAAGAAAGCATGGACATAACTAAAAGAGAAATTAAAGGAGAAATAAAACCTATGGGATAACATTAAAAGGAACAACAACAACAAGATCCTGTTTAAAAAAAAACAAACTTGAAGCAACCTCCCAAGAAGTTTCAGTATGGCTAAAATTCAAAGGAATGACATTATCAAATGTTGGTGAGGATGCGAAACAACCAGAATTCTCAAACACTCTTGGCAAGACTCTAAACTGGTTCAGCAACTTTGGAGAGAGTTTAGGCCATCATGTTGTGTTAGAAGCAAGGATGTATTTAAAAGATGATTGGAATATGTCGAAATTACACAGACACAGTCTTTAAAAGGAGATCCTTACAGCACAAAACATAATTTCAGGATCAGAAGAAATACTGTATGATATTATTACCCAGTAAATAAAGTAGAAAATAGTTAGTCCATATTTACACTGGTGTTTTTCAATTGGTAAGTTGTGTCTGAGTCTTTCATCATCCCATAGACTATAGCCGCCAGTCTCCTCTGTCCATGGAATTTCCCAGGCAAGAATACTGGAGTGGGTTGCCATTTTCTTCTCCAGGGGATCTTCTCAACCCAGGGACTGAACCTGTGTCTCCTGCATTGACAGGCGGGTATTTTACCACTGAGCCACCAGGGAAATCCTCATATTTATAAAACTCAATCAATCAATAAATTGAAAGATTGGTGAGGCATGGAATATACACATAATTTTCAGATGCTATTGTTTACTCACTAAGTTGTTTCTGACTCTTTTACAATCCCATAGACTGTGGCCCCCCAGGCTCCTCTGTCATGGGATTTCCTAGGCAAGAATACTAGAGTGGGTTGTGATTTCCTTCTTCAGGTGGTCTTCCTGACCCAGGGATTTAATCCACATCTTCTGCTTTGGCAGGTGGGTTCTTTACCACTGAGCCACCAGGGAGCTGATTTTTCAAATAGTTCTCTCCCAAAATACATATTGCTTACAAAGAGTAAAAGAGTAGCTATGCAATGGAGAATCATAGCAGACACTATCTTAATCAAGTGATCAATGTGAATGCTTTCTATATTAGGACAAACTGAAATCATGTGCCACTTGATAGGATGCAATTAGAAGAACACACGGTTACTTTTCTATGCCTCATTAAAAGATTCATGAAAAACCTGAATCTAATTGGGAAGAGAGATTTAAAAATTGGCTTTCTATAAATCACTGGCATTTAAGCTTCAAAAAATATTAAAAGTCATAAACGTCAAGTAAAAAACAGGAATGTGTCCAGATGGAAGTAGATTGGGGGTAAAAGACAATTGAATGCTGTGATGATTCTCCTCTGAATTATTTTACTCTAAAGAACTTTGTGGAATACCTGAAAAAACTCAAAGGGGGTCTTAGGATTGTTGGGGGAGCGTGTAATTTCCTTGGTTCTGTCTGGCTGCAACAAAAATTTGAAACAGTGGACCAGTGTTACAGCACAGTTACTGCTGCTGCTGCTAAGTCGCTTCAGTCGTGTCCGACTCTGTGCGACGCCAAGGACGCGGCAGCCCACCAGGCTCCCCTGTCCCTGGGATTCTCCAAGCAAGAACACTGGAGTGGGTTGCCATTTCCTTCTCCAATGCATGAAAGTGAAAAGTTAAAGTGAGGTCGTTCAGTTGTGTCCAACTCTTAGCGACACCATAGACTGCAGCCTACCAGGCTCCTCCATCCATGGGATTTTCCAGGCAAGAGTACTGGCGTGGGGTGCCATTGCCTTCATTGCACAGTTACAGCTCAGTTTTATTTGGCAAGCAAAGGAAAATAAATCCTCGAGGCGTGACGGCAGGCCGACCCAAAAGAGGTGAGCAGCTCAATTTTGGCTCCTCTTTTTATGTTTTTTCTCCTCCCCCTGAGCCTGCCCTATGTAAATTGGGCTAGCCAGGAGGGCTATTTGTTTCACCTGAGGTTCTCACTCTGGTCCTCAGATTTTCTTTTTTTTTTTTTTCCATTTTCATGGGCTTTTCCTTTCTTTGTCTTTTAGCCACAACCATTTTGGAATCCTTTTTCCTATTCTAACTACCTAACAAGATTATATATGTGTGTGTATATGTATATATGTGTGTGTATATATATATATGTATGTGTATATATATATATATAAGCAGTAGTGGTATATGATTATTCTATCCGTATTTTGATGATCCTATTTTGGTTATTTAGGCGTATGCTCTTATTTTAGGAAATACACACTAACAGGTTCAGTTGTGGTGGTACATTAAGTCAGCAAATTGCTCTAAATAAAATAAAATATTTAAAAATTCTGCTTGCAATATTGCTATAAGTTTTAGACTGCTTAAACAATTAAAATTTATTTGTTATCTTTTAAAAAATAATCAAATGGAAAGCCATTGAGTATGAAATTATATTTACTATATATATATGTATATATATATATGGGAAGATTTATATTCAGAATACCTAAAGAAGTCATACAAATCCCAAATAACTGGGCAAACAATCCAGTCTTAAAATTGTAAAAAGATTATAGTAGGCACTTCACAATGAAAATATTTTAAAAACCAAATAACCACATGAAAAGGTGCTGAGTATCATTAGTCATCAAGGAAATGCAAATATAGTGAACTACCACTAGACACTGTCCATACCCACAAATGGCTAACATTTCTTAAATGTCTGACAATTCTAGGTGTTTGAGTGGGTGTGAAGCAACTGTTACTCTCATGTTCTGCTGGTTTCCACTTTGGAAATAACTTTACAGTGTCTTATAAAGTTAAACTTACTTTTGCTATATGACCCATTGATTTTATTCTTAAGTATTAACATTTACAAAGATAATGAAAACGTACATTCACTCTACAATGCATATTCATATTCATAATACAATGCATATTCATATTCATAACAGCTTTATCCATGTTAATCCAAATTGAAAAGAGTACAAAAGTTCATATCAGGTAAGTGAATAAACACATCTTGGTGTATTAATATGATAAAATATGAGGTAGGAATAAAAAAGCACATTATTCATTTCATAGAATTATTTTAGATGAATCCCCAAAATACTGTGCTTGGTATAAGAATCCAGGAATGAAAGAACTTTTATTATATGCTTCTCTTTACATAAAGGTCTAAAAAAAAGGAAAGCAAATAAATAATGGCACAACACAGATTCATGTTTTTCTGGTGGGGTTGAAACTTTTGGAGTATATGGACATACCTAAAATGATTGAGGGGGTGGCTATGTGAGCGTTGATATTTGTCCAAACTCATCAAAATACTGAGGGAAATGTGTATTTTGTTTTATATAACTTATATGTCAATAAATAGACAGGAAAAGAAAAAGATTAGTGCTACATATCATGATATAGACTATAATTCAAAATATATAGGTCATATGGAATCAGTTCTGCAGTCCATGGGGTTACAAAGAGTCGGACACGACTGAGAAACTGAACTGAACTGATGGAATCAGTAATGAAAGTTCACCTATTAAAACCCTGTAGCTTTTGTTTTGTTTTTCTGTGGGACCAAAAAGCTGCTTGAAGCTTAATTTTGCAGTTGTGAATTCCCTGCTGGATGCACAATACTCATCATCATTCATAGACCTCATTCTATGGCTTAATCTTACTCACTGAATGTGATCATTGTTCCATCACTTGATGTTAGTAAAAAGCTACAAAGGAAACCTTTGTGGAAGATGGATAGATTTTCCTGTTAATGCTCATGGATAATTTGATAAAAAAGCAGATTCCTGTTTTTGTTTTTTTAATTAGGACTTTGCTGCTTTCTTACAATCTAGTCAGAGCTGCCATTAGTAATGGAAAAGCTTTGGCAACAAAATTTACAGTAGGAATATTTATATTTGCACATAACTAGCCTAAGAGCATTTAGATGAAATTATTTCCATCAGTGTGCATGCTGGAGCATTTATCCCTCTTAAATGAAAGTGAAAATATGTCAAGGTCTATTGGAAATTTGCCTTTTAGGTTTAGAAAAGCCAAGTTAGGAAAGGTAATAAATGATATTAGAAATGAAAATGCATAGCAAAAGATTTGCTAGAACTCATGTGGAGAGAGACAGAACAAGAGAGAGAAACCATTGTATTTATTAGAGCTTTTATTATTTTATACATTATTCCATTTAAGTTCTATATACTTACCATGTAGACATTAATATGGTATTTTGTAAATATTTCACTTATTTTACTGTTGTATTTTCTTTTAAGAAATACAAAGTGAATTTCAAAAAGCATCATGATGAGCTAAAATCTCCTTAAAAGTAACTTTTATTGTAGATTTCTTTATATATATACATATATATATAGCAGCTGATTCTTGTGTTATTTCTCCTTTCCAAGCCCTCAAAGCAATTTTTCTTATTTCCTATTTTTTTTTAAAGGACGATTCCCACTTGGTGACTCCAAGTGATAGAGCTAGTGGTTGCTTTAACAGCCAGCGGATGCTTCGGTCTGCTTGGGTGAGCAGCAGAGATTGGAATTGCAAACAGCTATCTTCTTTTTCCCTTTTTGTAGTTTGCCCATAACTGCTGTTTTACCAAAACAGAATCATTGCTTTCCCAGTCCTCAAACACATCTCCCCTGATTTTAGATACTGCAACCATATGTCTGACAGTATAACAAAGAGACCAATACTAAGACTTAGTTTCAAATGTTAACCAAATATTGAGATCAAAAGGATGCAAAACAAAAATTTAAAGAAAGAAGCCAACAGATACTCCTGTCAATCAGGAAAATTAAATTCTTATTTCCTGTCTTGCAGATTTTATTCCTAGACAGATATTTGGCACTCATTACTTGGGCCTTGTCTGTCCCTGTGTGGGAAATGTGATGGGTGAAAGAGGGAAAGAAGTTAGGTTGAATAACATGGCACAATTACTGAAGTGGGAAAACATGACCAAAAATAACTGATTTAATTCATTTGGATGTTTTTTTTAAAGAATATGGTATTTTGTAAATCATACATATAGCATCACAGTCAGTTTATTGGAGAGAAAAAAAATCCTAATTTCTGTGTTGCACATCAGAAGAGAGCCCAATTTGGAAAAATTTATATAATTTGCAAGAATGCAACACGAATACAAAGTGACCATAGAGAAAACACTGCTGGGAGCATATCTGGATGCCAAAATGGCAAATTTTGACTGTGTGTTTTCTTTCAAGTGAGAAAATACATTTTCAAGTTTAGACCTCAATGAAATAGAAAAAGACGTCTTAAGACTCTGCATGCCAAGAATGCAAAGTTAGCAAAACAATGATCATAAAGAGCATGAAATGCTTAATTTATAGACATTAGTTGTGGTATCCAGCAAACAGAGAATGAAACAAACAAGAAAATGTCCCCAGGCAATGATTTAGTGTAAAATACTCTAATGCATAACAAAAAGGGTCAATTTAGAAAGAGTACTTAAATCCCTCTGTTTAAATACAAAGGTTAAGTCTTTTGTAGTAAGTAAGCATCATTGCAGAAAAGACCTCATGGAGATATAGTAGAACCTAAGTAGTTCTGTAATCAGAGAAATTCAAATAAACAAGAATTATGTCTGCTCTCTTACTCTAGACAATTCCATTTGTGAATATGAGCCGAAAGCTCATTCCAGGAAAGCATTATTAAATACATTCCTTTCATCCTTCCAACAGTGCTTTCTTTTTTTCTTTAGCCAGATACTGTCCTATATCTACTTATTGAAATCTTGTACAAGACAGATAAACTATTTCCTTCAAGGAACTTACTTTTATCTTGGAGTTTACTTATCATACCAAACAGAAGGCCAAGACAGCCTCTCAGGTTGACTAAATTTTGGCAGCCGGCTTCCTGCCTTAAAGCCCAGATCTCCCTTCTTTAGAGCATTTATTGTGGAAAACTCACAACTTTAAATCCCTCCTCTACCTTTTGAGATGTAAAACTATTTTAAAATTCTCCTGCTAGTTTTACAATCCAGAAGGGATTTTCTCAAGGACCTAGGAACCATCCCTTTGAAATGTGAGCACTAGGGAAATTAGCGCCCATATCTCCAAGTCTCTAGAAGTGTAGGAGGCGAACTTTTTTTGGCCACCTCTTCTCCAAGTTGTCAACCTAACCTGGGTCATGAATATACAAGAATGTTCAGTTTCCCTTTGTGTAAAGCCAGTTAGCAAACACAGATGCCCTAAGAACTCCTCATTAAGCTCAGAATACCTACCAGAACCTTGGGAGAGACACAGAACCAAGAATTACTTACAGTGCCCAGAAATAACTCATCCTGCTTACACCTTGATTTCAGATTTCTAGCTTCTAGAACTGTGAAGCAAAAAAAAAAAGTCTGTTGTTTATGCACCCAGGTTGTGGTAGTTTGTTTCAGCAGTCACAACATATTAATACAAAATAATGCACGCACATCTAACAGGATTTTTGTGAGGCTTGAATGAGGGTACATTAATATTGTAGCATAATTTTACTACCTTTGTCTCTGAAGTTTCTACCAGGGTGCTTGGCCTGGTTTATTCATGTAAGAATTAATTGAAGCCCATTTAACAAATTAGTGAATACAAACTAAGCAGTATGTTTGGAATAGAATTATCAATGTATAAAAGCATAACAAAGACTTATGACATGTTAACTCTTTATTACTCAATTTTGAGTTTTCCATGATTTTCTATTTATAGCATAATTTATTTCTCTAATTTTGATCATTTGAAAGCTATGTGTTAAAAATAGTAACCTCAACTTTGTGCTTAAAGGTTTAAAAACATTTGCATTACTATTAACAGGTCAACTAATTAAAATACCTCCAATCACAAAACATTTGCAATTTCTAAGAAAAAACATGTTAACTTAGAAAATAAATTTCTTAGGATGAAATTTAAAGAATCGTAACCAGTCAAAGCCAAAGGTATTCATCACAGTCTTTTCTTATGAAATTCCAAGTATGTTATTACATTCAGGATGTTTCTACTTCCAGGTGTATAATAAGACATAAAAACCAATTGTGGAGGTAAATGAATTCTTAGTTGTCGAAAACAAAGGTGTTATGGATAACCTTTGCATTATATTAAAGAAAGATGTCACAAAATTAGATAAGAAACCTCAAATATGAAAAGAAACATGGACATTTGCAAGAGAATGTAGCAACAACAAAAAAATGAAGAATGAATGGACAGATTTTACTTATTTTGTGAAAGAAAATAAGAGACAGCCTCTGCTAGACTAGGTTTTGAAGTGCTTTGACCTCGCTGGAAAATGAATTTTAGTCACAATTTCATCAGTCAATGGTCCTTAGGTACTTTTAAGTCTTACTATATAGCTCTTAGCTGATGCCAATGATTGCAAATTAATTAAAATAATTCTGACCTTTGGGCTACAGAAAAGGAGGAAACAAAGTACACAGAAGCTTTGATATAATTATGCTAGTTTCAATTAAACTTTCACTGAATAACCTATTGGAATATGTATTGAGAGGGCTTCCTTTGTGGCTCAGCTGGTAAAGAATCCCGCTTGGAATGCGGAGACCTGGGTTCAATCCCTGGCTTGGGAAGATTCCCTGGAGAAGGGAAAAGCTACCCACTCCAGTACTCTGGCCTGCAGAATTCCATACAGTCTATGGGGTCGCAGAATCAGACACAACTGAGTGACTTTCACACACAAACAGTAGCTTTCAACACACATATGATGAAGTTAAATAAAATAATAATTTAATTTTCTTTTGAAAGTGGAGAGAAATCTACACATTTTTTAAAAAGGGATACATCCCAATCAAATTTTCTGTATTGCATTTTGTTGTTTGCCTAATCAAAACTCGAGAGTTCAGGAAAGTATATTAAAATTAAATAGAGTGAACAAATGGATTACTTAGAATTTAAATGCAAGCAGTATAAGGATTTATTCTCCATCGCTAGTAAAAAGAATGCACATTACAATGTATAAAAATCACAGACATCATAGATAGGAGTAATACATTGATGATACTTCAGAAAACTAGAGACTTGGTGTACTCCTGAAAGTAGATTCAGATCAATATTAAGATATATAGTCACATCATAAAATAAACAGAAACTTCTATATTCCCCTGGAAAACAATTTAGAACCTGACTATCCCACAGTAATGCTTATGGCATGTTTTAAGGTGATTTACATTACTTAAAAATTTGAAAGGTAATATATTTTATTTATGCTTAAAAGTAAAGATAGAATATAAAAATTTAAGTGCTGTCTGTTTTCTGCTGATCGAATTATAACACAGTTTCACATACTAATTGGTGTGCTGTATAATGTAATATCTTACAAATTTATCAATTATTTGTAATAATACTCAGTTGGTGTGGAATGCCAACATGAGAATACTTTGTTACGTATTATGTATTAATTAATCGTTTTTTTTAAGATATGAAAGCAAGAAAAAATAAGAGTTCAGCTCCATACAAAGAAAGAAAGTGGTAAACCATATCCCATTCAAAAACAACAGAAAACTTTGTGTGTTTTAAATATTATGAGTTTGATTTCTCTATGTAATATATATTGTTTATTTCACTGTTATTAATGAATCATCTCTACCAAAATACAGAATCTTTATAATACAAGTAAATTCATTTAGCTGAACCAAAAGTATTGAAAATAATGACAATGTTACTGGAAAATAATTCATAACAATTAATGTAGTTTAAATAGATCATCACTCTAGCTTATGACCTTGTCTAATTTTTAGTTTTAATTAATTGGCCATAAATTCTGGTGCTAGGTATTTGTGTGTGGTTATATATGCAAATATGCAAATGTATGTGTATATCTATATGTGTTTGTTTCCTGCATATTTAAAAATGTGAAAATATGAAGTTATATTGTTTTCTTCCTATAGTATTCAGATATTAGAACAATAGTTTGCATTTGATTTCATAAATCTGTTTGTAGATATACTAAAAAGGACTTTTTTGGCTTTTAAAAATACAAAAATACTTTCATTGGCTATTAAAGTTAAAATACAAGAGTTAAGTGATTTAATTTTATTTAAATTTTCTAAATTAGTTATAAACATCAGGTATTCTTACACAAAGTTTGACAGTGCAAATAATATATCCTGGTCCAACTTAAAAAGTAAAATGTTTAGATCTTAAAGTATTGGAAAGCATAGACGTGTAGAATTTCAAATTACTCTTTTTCATGTCTTTAATTCACCATTTAATATACCCTACAGAAAAATATTTTTAAAAAGAACCTTAAAATAGGATTCATGTCCATTTTACTTTATCTCTGTCAAACTGAGGAAAGATAGTTATTGTACACAAAATTTGGTTTTTGATTCTTTGAATGTTGAGGTAAAGTTGTTGACTACCATAATTGCCTTGGGATATTAGGAATGCATTGCTCACTTCAGATGCTAAGTATTAGGTGGTGAACTTCTCATCACTCTGTGTTAAACCATGTCAACTTCTCCCAAGAAAATACACTAGAGCCCATCAGGTTAATGTACTTTTTATTTCTTCACTCAGGGAAGAAAAGTTCCCAGTGAGAATACCCAAGGCTTGAATCATTCAAATAAATTGCTTCAATTATCTCTCAGTTCATAGTCACTATGAACTGACTCGGGCTTTCTTGATTCAGACCTGTTAATACTGAGATACTATGTTAGCCATGTATTTTGAGAACCCTATGGCTCCAGGGGACAGTATTTACACAGACTATGATGGGAATGGCATCACTGGAGTTATTTAATGCCACAGTCTCACATTTTCTATGTGTGACTTGTCAAGAAAGACATGATGGAGGGACGCCATACTAATTAGAATGTAAAAATCACAACAGAATGTTTCTACCAACCTTATAACAAAACATATGAGGAAAAAAAAAATCAGTTTTATGACAATCGGAGGTGAAGGTGCAAAAAAAAAAAAAAAAAAACCTGAGTGAACTGAATTCCAGAAAGTGGCACACCCTTCCTAAGAGAAAAGAGATACCCATGACTGATTCTAGTAGAGTGTCAAAATGATAAAAATAATAATAATAATAATAACTATATCTAGTTGCCATACCCGAGTGACTGACAAGATTCTAATCAAGTGAAAGGCAACATCTTTGGTGGGCAATCATGGGGGGAGGCATGGGAACTGGACAAGATATCACTCCAAGTTCATGACTCCCCCTTAAACTGAAGGCAGAGAGCTCTTTTGAGTGCAAGGCAGCTGCCCATTGAATGCTGGAGAAGGATAAGTGAGGTATCCTTATCTCAGGAATATCTCCCCAATAGTTAAAGAAATGATCCTCCAATTAAAATGCAGTGACCTGACCAAAGATGGGGACAGAACAGGAGTCCTGAAAGAAATGCAGTCCTCCAAATCTCTGCAGGACTGCAATGAGTGTGTTGTATCATTTCTCTGAAGGACAGGTGTGTGTGGCAGGAAAGCAGTATCATGTCTTAAAGTTTTGGGCTTCCTAGGTGGTACTTGGAGAAGGCAATGGCATCCCACTCCAGTACTCTTGCCTGGAAAATCCCATGGACAGAGGAGCCTGGTAGGCTGCAGTCCATGGGGTCGCTAAGAGTCAGGCATGACTGAGCAACTTCCCTTTCACTTTTCACTTTAATGCATTGGAGAAGGAAATGGCAACCCACTCCAGTGTTCTTGCCTGGAGAATCCCAGGGACAGAGGAGCCTAGTGGACTGCTGTCTATGGGGTCGCACAGAGTCAGACATGACTGAAGCGACTTAGCAGCAGCAGCAGCAGGTGGTACTAGTTATAGAGAACCCACCTGCCAATGCAGGAGACATAAGAAACTCAGGTTTGATCCCTGGATCAGGAAGATCCCCTGGAGGAGGGCATGGCAATTCTCTCCAGTATTCTTGCCTGGGGAATCCCATGGGCAGAGGAGCTTGGCAGGCTACAGTCCATAGGATCACAAAGAGCCTGACATAACTGAAGTGACTATGAACACATGTACCAAATTCACATATTAACGTCATCACCCCTAGAATCTCAAAATGTACACTTACTACGAAGTAGTGTCATTGCAGATATATAGCAGTTATATAGTATCTACCATAAGATTCTTGCTTTTGTCTAAAGTAATATATTATCATTCGAATATACTGTGAAAAGTAACTATTACATGGTATAATCTCTAGAGCAATTACTATAAATAACACTAAGAATAAATGGTAAAAAGTCATTCATAAAGTAGAATCTGAAATTTTAAAAAGTTATAATCAACGTCAAAATATATTTAACCAAATTTAACATCTACTTAAAGTATCTTAGCAATTGCAGAATAGAATGGCATTTTATCAATTTTATAAAGGGCATCTATTTTTAAAAGTTCTCAGGTAACTTCATATGTAGTAGGGGAATACTGAACAATTTCTCTTAAGATTGCAAATAACACAAAGATAACCACTATAATCCTTTCTATACAACACTGTACTGAAGTCGTAGCCAGTGTATGAGAGCAAAGATATGAAATAACAAACATAATATTTGAGAAAGAAGTGAAAGTATCACCACTAGATTATATGTCTTATAGGTGTCTCAAAGAAGACACAATAGATACCATATCCAAAATTTTTTTTAGATTTGAAACTTATCCCATGTATGTGGCATAGATTAATATATCAATTAAAATAGTTATTAATTATATAATGAATCTTTCTGGAAAACAGAACACAAGCACACAAATCAATGGAACAGAAGAAAGGCTAAAAATAGACAATCTATTGATATTTTTAAAAGAGATAGTTCAGTTCAATAGAGAAAAAAAGTTTTATTTTGTTTTTTTAATTTATGGTGCTTAAAAATGGATACCAAATGGGAAAAAAAAATTACTCATCACTCACTCCACACACAAGAATGAAATGAATATGTATTGTAGGCCTAATCATAACAGGCAAAGTCATAAAGTTTGTAAAAGGAAATATGAAGTGTCTTAAGACTTTTGAAGTAGAAAAAAGATTTATTATTTAGAACATGGAAGAAATTGACCATAAAAAATTACTAAACTTAACATTAAGTATTGGCAATTTCTTATCAAAAGACCCCAAAAAGAAAATGATGCTGCATGTAACAACTTGTGGCAAGATATTCACAATACAAGTATTTCTTATAGGATATATTAGTATATAAGAATTATGAATCAGAAGCAAAAATAAAATATGTGCAAAAATATTTGAATTGATGCTTCACAAAAGAAGACATAAATTGAGTAATAGATCCATGAAAATTGTGCAACACAATTAGTCTACAAGAATGGCAAACTAAAACAGTAAATAACTGAGTAGAAAACTAGAAGTCATTAATAGGGCAATGGATAAAGATATTGTGGAACATTAATATAATAGACTTCCACTCATTAAAAAGGACCAAAATATTTATACAGGCAATAACATAGATGAATCGCAGAAATCATGATTTGTAAAACAAACCAGATATAGAAAAATACAAAATGTATTTTTCATTTCTGAAGTCCTATAATTGGCAAAAGTAATCTTCAATGATGGAGCTATCTCTCAAAAAATTTACTGAAAAGAAACACAAGAGGATCCTCTATAATAATATGTTTAGTTTTTGTATAATGGACAAAGAGTATACAGTTGTCAAAACTTACTGAATTAAATATTTACAATCAGATGATTTACCTCTATGAAAATTATACCTCAAATAATTACAAAACCCTCTATCTATCTACTTATCTATTTAGCTATCTATCTAAATACATACATGAACACACACACACACAATCAAATCTTGTCTGCAGTAGTTGTATTCTATTAAGTTGCCTTGTACACTGAATTAGCAAATACTAAACTATTGATCATCTGAGAAGGTGATGACACCCTACTCCAGTTATCTTGCCTGGAAAATCCCATGGACGGAGGAGCCTGGTAGGCTGCAGCCCATGGGGTTGTGAAGAGTCGGACACGACTGAGCGACTTCAATTTCACTTTTCACTTTCGTGCATTGGAGAAGAAAATGGCAACCCACTCCAGTGTTCTTGCCTGGAGAATCCCAGGGACAGAGGAGCCTAGTGGGCTGCCGTCTATGCGGTCTTACAGAGTTGGACACGACTGAAGCAACTTAGCAGCAGCAGCAGCAGCAAACTATTGATCTTAAGAGAATGAAGGACTAGGTTCCTGTGAACTCTGGTCACAACCTTTTTATCAACTGATCAATGCACAACCTGATTTTATATGTGTTTCTGTTAAAGATAATTTAATATACATTGTTGATTCATTCTGACTTGCAGCTAGGACACTAACCAGCACCTCAGCATGGTGGGGAGGGCATATTTTCAAGAGCAAAATCACCAACCAAAAGCCCCAAAATGTGGGAAACATAGCACTAAATAGACTATGAAAAGGACACTTGCTTAGATCATGAAAACTGAAACAAGAAGGCTTTTGTTTGTCCTCCACTGAAACACAAACCAGGGACCTCGAATTTTTTGCCACTCTGTGCATATCCATGAATGATTGCAAAACCACCTGTAAGTATTAATTTGAACCTTACAAAAACATTTTAGCAAGTAGGTGAATTTGCAAATTAGAGATCCATGAATGATGAGGATTGAGAAAAACATACAAATCAAAGATGTGGTTACCGACTCTTTCCATCAGGCGGTAAGGGAATTCTCAGTATTTGGCTCTGTTTTGATTATCTCTTAACTGAAAATGCAGACTACAGGAAGATTTGTTACTTATGTTGAAATGTTGGTATCAAAGTGGTTGAAAGTGGAAGTATAGTTCCTCTCCCATATAAGATGAAATAGAAACTTATTATTAAGGTTCTCTGGGGACAACTTTCTTCCCCATATCTTGCTCAGTATGTCTCACTTTCATTAAAATTTAGCACAATTTTTTTTTTTTTTTAGAGATCATCTCATTCTCTTTTTTTAATCTATGAACTACCTACTGAAGTGAAATCTGAGCCCAGAATGTAGAACAAGGCTTTCTTAGGCAATTAACCCCTGATATACCAGTATTACACTCTCTTTCTCCCTCCATCAAATAATTTCCTACCATGAGATTTGTAATTTGTTTGCTTATTTTTGTTCTTTGGTTTTCTTGTGTGTGTGTGTTTCCCTGCATGGTCAATTTAGCTTCGTTGGCCTGATCCTCCTTAAAACAAGAAATTTGATTATATAATCTTTACATAGAATCAGTTCAGTTCAGTTCAGTTCAGTCACTCACTCGTGTACGACTCTTTGCGACCCCATGAATCGCAGCACACCGGGCCTCCCTGTCCATCACCAACTCCTAGAGTTCACTCAGACTCACGTCCATCGAGTCAGTAATACCATCCAGCCATCTCATCCTCTGTCGTCCCCTTCTCCTCCTGCCCCCAATCCCTCCCAGCATCAGAGTCTTTTCCAATGAGTCAACTCTTTGCATGAGGTGGCCAAAGTACTGGAGTTTCAGCTTTAGCATCATTCCTTCCAAAGAAATCCCAGGGCTGATCTCCTTCAGAATGGACTGGTTGGATCTCCTTGCAGCCCAAGGGTCTTCTCCAACACCACAGTTCAAAAGCATCAATTCTTCGGTGCTCAGCCTTCTTCACAGTCCAACTCTCACATCCATACATAACCACTGGAAAAGCCATAGCCTTGACTAGATGTACCTTTGTTGGCAAAATAATGTCTCTGCTTTTGAATATGTTATCTAGGTTGGTCATAAATTTCCTTCCAAGGAGTAAGCGTCTTTTAATTTCATGACTGCAGTCTCCATATGCAGTGATTTTGGAGCCCAAAAAAATAAAGTCTGACACAGTTTTGCTGTTTCCCCATCTATTTCCCATGAAGTGATGGGACCGGATGCCATGATCTTTGTTTAATGAATGTTGAGCTTTAAGCCAACTTTTTCACTCTCCACTTTCACTTTCATCAAGAGGCTTTTTAGAGTTCCTCTTCACATTCTGCCATAAGGGTGGTGTCATCTGCATATCTGAGGTTATTGATATTTCTCCCGGCAATCTTGATTCCAGCTTGTGCTTCTTCCAGCCCAGCGTTTCTCATGATGTACTCTGCATATAAGTTAATTAAGCAGGGTGACAATATACAGCCTTGACGTACACCTTTTCCTATTTGGAACCAGTCTGTTGTTCCATGTCCAGTTCTAACTGTTGCATCCTGACCTGCATACAAATTTCTCAAGAGGCAGATCAGGTGGTCTGGTATTCCCATCTCTTTCAGAATTTTCCACAGTTTATTGTGATCCACACAGTCAAAGGCTTTGGCATAGTCAATAAAGCAGAAACAGATGTTTTTCTGGAACTCTCTTGCTCTTTCCATGATCCAGCGGATGTTGGCAATTTGATCTCTGGTTCCTCTGCCTTTTCTAAAACCAGGTTGAACATCAGGAAGTTCACAGTTCACATATTGCTGAAGCCTGGCTTGGAGAATTTTGAGCATTACTTTACTAGCATGTGAGATAAGTGCAATTGTGCAGTAGTTTGAGCATTCTTTGGCATTGCCTTTCTTTGGGATTGGAATGAAAACTGACCTTTTCCAGTCCTGTGGCCACTGCTGAGTTTTCCAAATTTGCTGGCATATTGAGTGCAACACTTTCAGAGCATCATCTTTTAAGATTTGAAATAGCTCAACTGGAATTCCATCACCTCCACTAGCTTTGTTTGTAGTGATTCTTTCTAAGGCCCACCTGACTTCACATTCCAGAATGTCTAGCTCTAGGTCAGTAATCACACCATCGTGATTAGCTGGGTCGTGAAGATCTTTTTTGTACAGTTCTTCTGTGTATTCTTGCCACCTCTTCTTAATATCTTCTGCCTCTGTTAGGTCCATAGCATTTCTGTCCTTTATCGAGCCCATCTTTGCATGAAATGTTCCCTTGGTATCTCTAATTTTCTTGAGGAGATCTCTAGTCTTTCCCATTCTGTTGTTTTCATCTATTTCTTTGCCCTGATCACTGAGGAAGGTTTTCTTATCTCTTCTTGCTATTCTTTGGAACTCTGCATTCAGATGCTTATATCTTTCCTTTTCTCCTTTGCTTTTCGCTTCTCTTCTTTTCACAGCTATTTGTAAGGCCTCCCCAGACAGCCATCACTGCAGATGGTGACTGCAGCCATGAAATTAAAATACGCTTACTCCTTGGAAGGAAAGTTATGACCAACCTAGATAGCATATTAAAAAGCAGAGACGTTACTTTGCCAACAAAGGTCTGTCTAGTCAAGGCTATGGTTTTTCCTGTGGTCATGTATGGATGTGAGTGTTGGACTGTGAAGGAGGTTGAGCGCCGAAGAATTGATGCTTTTGAACTGTGGTGTTGGAGAAGACTCTTGAGAGTCCCTTGGACTGCAAGGAGATCCAACCAGTCCATTCTGAAGGAGATCAGCCCTGGGATTTCTTTGGAAGGAATGATGCTAAAGCTGAAACTCCAGTACCTTGGCTACCTCATGCAAAGAGTTGACTCATTGGAAAAGACTCTGATGCTGGGAGGGATTGGGGCAGGAGGAGAAGTAGACGACAGAGGATGAGATGGCTGGATGGCATCACTGACTCGATGGACATGAGCCTGAGTAAACTCCAGGAGCTGGTGATGGACAGGGAGGCCCGGTGTGCTGCGATTCATGGGGTCGCAAAGAGTCAGACACGACTGAGCGACTGAACTGAACTGAACTGCATTTCGACCTCTTTTGTTGACCATAATGGCTCCATTTCTTCTGAGGGATTCCTGCCTGCAGTAGTAGATATAATGGTCATCTGAGTTAAATTCACCCATTCCAGTCCATGTGAGTTCGCTGATTCCAGAATGTCAACATTCACTCTTTTTTTTTTTTTTAAAATTTTATTTTATTTTTAAACTTTACATAATTGTATTAGTTTTGCCAAACATCAAAATGAATCCGCCACAGGTATACATGTGTTCCCTATCCTGAACCCTCCTCCCTCTTCCCTCCCCATACCATCCCTCTGGGTCGTCCCAGTGCACCAGCCCCAAGCATCCAGTATCGTGCATTGAACCTGGACTGGCAACTCGTTTCATGCATGATATTTTACATGTTTCAATGCCATTCTCCCAAATCTTCCCACCCTCTCCCTCTCCCACAGAGTCCATAAGACTGTTCTATACATCAGTGTCTCTTTTGCTGTCTCGTACACAGGGTTATTGTTAGCATCTTTCTAAATTCCATATATATGCATTAGTATACTGTATTGGTGTTTTTCTTTCTGGCTTACTTCACTCTGTATAATAAGCTCCAGTTTCATCCACCTCATTAGAACTGATTCAAATGTATTCTTTTTAATGGCTGACATTCACTCTTGCCATCTTTTGTTTGACCACTTCCAATTTGCCTTGCTTCATGGACCTGACATTCCAGGTTCCTATGCAATAGTGCTCTTTAGAGCATCAGACCTTGCTTCTATCACCAGTCACATCCACAGCTGGGTATTCTTCCTTTTGCTTTGGTTCCATCCCTTCATTCTTTCTGGAGTTATTTCTCCACTGATCTCCAGTAGCATATTGGGCACCTACTGACCTGGGAAGTTCCTCTTTCATTATCCTATCATTTTGCCTTTTCCTACTGTTCATGGGGTTCTCAAGTCAAGAATACTGAAGTGGTTTGCCATTCCCTTCTCCCTTGGACCACATTCTGTCAGATATCTCCACCATGACCTGCCCGTCTTGGGTTGCCCCACGGGCATGGCTTAGTTTCATTGAGTTAGACAAGGCTGTGGTCCTAGTGTGATTAGATCGACTAGTTTTCTGTAAGTATAGTTTCAGTGTGTCTGCTCTCTGATGCCCTCTTGCAATACCTATCGTCTTTCTTGGGTTTCTCTTACCTTGGGCGTGGGGTATCTTCATGGCTGCTCCAGCAAAGTGTAGCCACTGCTCCTTACCTTGATAGAGGGGTGTCTCCTCACCGCCGCCCTTCCTGACCTTCAACGTGGGATAGCTCCTCTAGGCCATCCTATGCCCATGCAGCCACTGCTCCTTGGATGTGGGTTTGGTCCTCCTGGCCGCCGCCCCTGGCCTCGGGCATGGGGGTGTGGGGTAGCTCCTCCGGGCCACCGCTCTGGCCTTGGACGTGGGGTATCTTCTCCCGGCAACCGCCCCTGACGTCGGACTTGGGTAGCTCTTCTTGGCCGTTCCTGTGCCCTAGCAGCCTGGCACTCTCGGCTGCTGCCTCTGACCTCAGACGTGAAGTAACTCCTCTTGGCCGCTGCCCTTCTGGCCAGGAGTCCTCCCAGCTTCTGCCCCTGACCTCGGACTTGGGGTAGCTTAGTTCGCCGGTTGCAGCCTCCCGTGCTTACATAGAATAGCCTGAGTTAATCTCAACATCAATAGCTTTCCTAAGAAATATTATGACCTGTCATTCCAAGAGGATCATTCTAAGATAAACTGAATATTCAAAACAGATTCCCTACCTCCTATTAAAATTATTTATTTATTTACTTATTATTTGGGTGTATTGGGTCCTAGTTGTGGCATGCAGTATTTTCTGGTGTGGCACCATTTCTGTCTAGCTGTGGAATAAAGGCTCTAGAGAGCACAGGCTCAGTAGTAGCTCTGTAGCATGTGGGATCTTAGTTCCCCCATCAGGGATCAAACCTGTATCCCCTGCATTGGGAAGGCAGATTCTTAACCACTCAACCACCAGGGAAGTACCTCCCATTTCTGTTTTTAAGAGAAAATATAGTTTGATCTTCTAACAAAAATTTGTTTAAAAAATAAAATCTAATCTTTAACAGGGCATTCTTTCTTTAAGACATTCAATTAAAATGATAAAGTATTTAAACTACATAAAAATGAACTTTTGTATTGATTGTTGCTATTATTTGAAAAGTTTCTCTTAAGTAGATACAAATTAATCCTCATTTAAACCTTAGTCATAACACAATAAATTGATTAGTAATTGGGATTAGAGGGCAGTAGCAACTGAATTATATAATGCAATAACTTAGTCTGGTTCAGGAAAGCATTTACTCCCTATATTTCTTCATTAATTCCCTCATGGCTTGAATTAAGGCTTCAGTGCTATAATAGAAATGATATACTTAAGGGATTATATGCACTTTCTGCAAATGAAGACTACAATGAGGTATTACCTCACACGGTCAGAATGGCCATCATAAAAAAAAAACTACAAACAATAAATGCTGAAGAAGGTATGGAGAAAAGTGAACCCTCTTACACTGTTAGTGGGCACGTAAATTGATACAGCCACTGTGGGGAACAGTATGGAGATTTCTTTAAAAACTAGGAATACAACTACCATATGACCCAGCAATCCCACTGCTGGGCGTATACCGAAAACCATAATTGAAAAAGACACCTTACCCAATGTTCATTGCAACACTATTTACAGTAGCCAGGACGTGGAAGCAACCTAGATGCCCATCGACAGATGAATGGATAAAGAAGTTGTGATACATGTACACAACGGAATATTACTCAGCCATAAAGATGAATGAATTTAAGTCAGTTGCAGTAAGGTGGATAAGCCTAGAGTGAAGAAAGTCAGAAAGAGAGAAACATCATATATTAATGCATGTATATGGAATCTGGAAAAATGGTATTGATGAACTTGTTTGCAGGGCAGCAAGAGACTCAGAGAACAGACTTATGGACATAGCAAGGGAAGGAGAAAAAATAAAACTGCTCAGTCGTGCCTGACTCTTTGTGGCCCCATGGACTATAGCCCATCAGGCTTCTCTGTCCATGGAATTTCCCAGGCAAGAATATTGGAGCTGGTTGCCATTTCCTACCCCAGGAGACCTTCCTGACCCGAGGATCAAACTCGTGTCTCTTACGTCTCCTGCATTGGCAGGCAAGTTCTTAACCACTAGTGCCACCTGCTTCTCTCACAAAGGTCTCAGGGGACAGAGAGGGTGGGATGAATTGAGAGAGTAGCACTGAAATATGTACATTACCATGTGTAAAATAGATAGCTAATGGAAACTTGCTGTATATCCCGGGGAGCTCAGCCTTGTGCTTTGTGACAACCTAGAGGGGTTGGATGGGATGGGAGGTGGGAGGGAAGTTCAACAGGGAGGGGACTTGTGTATACCCTGTGTGTATACCCTATGGTTGATTCATGTTGATGTATGGCAGAAACCAACACAACATTGTGAAGCGACTATCCTCCGAATAAAAATAAAAAGATTTTTAAAAATGTAAAAAGAAAACTTATGCATTTCTCATAGTGTTAACATAAATATATCATACAAAAACAATATCATACTTATTATTTATTGGTCCTGATACATAATCAGATAAATTTAAATGTGGTACTTTTGGCCCTGTAAACTTCTAAGATAAAAAATTTGAAATTACTCCCATTAAGAAAATCAAAATGTTTGGGGAAATCATTATTTTCTTTCTTCTTAGCTAAGCTTTAATATTAGTTTTCTTACTGGCCAGTGACAGAAATAGACTGTAGTGTAGCAAACTCCATTTTGGCCAGTGGGTGAAATTGATTAGGAAAAGAGTATTGCAAATTCCACACTGGAAACCCACTTAAGGGGTGTCATGGTGATAAGTGCTAAAGTTTAAAATCTTCAGGATTTCTCTTGGGTCTCAACAACCTACTCAAAATTCTGAGAATTTATATGAGTAAAGCAAAATATTTTTAATCTATGATAAATTTTATATTCTCTCAGAAATGGTCCCTTGTTACTGTTGTTGTGTTTTTTTTTTTTTTTTTAACTTGTCAGTGGTTCTGTACATTCCAGCTTTTCATTAATGTGATGTTAGTCTTTTCCTCAGTCATAATGTATGATCTGTTTCTCTTAGATTGTCTCAGTTTACTTACTTCCATAAGGCATAATAATGAAACAGCAAATAAAACAGCAAAGCAAAATCCCCATTGTTCTTTCTATTTAACACATTGCATCAAAATAACATTTATTATCTGATTATTATTTCACTAAAGAGTATTATTATTGATATTAAAATATATGATCTTTTGTAAAGTATTTTGAAATTTTGTTTAGCTCTGTGCTATAAGAATTGCAAGATTTTTTTTTTTTTATTTTAGCTGCAGAAACTAGCTTTACTAGAATTACCTACAAAGCAACCAGGTACTAAGAATTTGAATACTGGCAAATTGATAAATAACTTACTTTAAGTTAGTGTCTGTAAGTAATATGGCTAAAGATCAAAATTTTCAGGCCTTAGGACATGATAATGTATGAATTTATAACTTTCATGTGTTTGGAATTTCTGACTAAGAAGAAAACAAGAATAGCACATCTTTCTCACATTTCTTATCTGAGAAACAATACTGAGTATCAACTCATAATATCATCCATGTAATTAATGACCAAGAAATTAGTATGGTTTTTACATGCTTGGATTTGCCTATAACATTATGCTAAACAAATTTAGTAGTGATATGATATCTAGTGTTTTATAGGATTTTTGTCTCAGGAAAATAACAAAAATAACCTAGATACCTCAAAGTCTTTCATTATTCTTCAAGTAAGTAGCTTAAATATATTGGATACTTTAGATTTGGATACTTAAAATAGATGACTAATGAACTGCCAGAGATGTCCGTGGCTTGATTCAAGGCAGCTATGAGTATAATGCTTTATATGGCAAAGGAAATTTACAAACATAATAAATGTTAAGGACCTTACAATAAGGAGAGTGGTCTGGATTATTCAGGTAGGCCCAGTCTAATTTGATGAGCCCTTGAAAGCATCTGGGAAAGAAGAAAATCAGTGAAATGAAGCAGAAGTCTGGTGAGATGCAGTAGGCAGGAAGGTCAAGGAGATGGGTTCCAAATGTTGTTGCTTGTTCTGAGATGGACAGGGCTGCAGACATGGACTGGGGACTCCTCTGGACATAGTCAGTCCCTAGCTGACAGCCAGAAAGAAAATGAGGATCTGTCTTTGACTTCAAGGAACTGAGTGTTGTCAACAATGTGAACTAATTGGAAGTATATTCTTCTCTAGATCTTAAAGAAAGGAATGTAGCCAATGAACTCTTGATTTTGGTCTTGTGAGAAACAGAGCAAAGGAAACAGCTGAGTCCCACTGTGCTAGGACTTTTAGCCCAGAAAAACTGAGATAATAGATGGGTATTTTTTAAGCCTCTAAGTTTGTGACAACTTTTTATGGCAGCAATAGAAAACTATGCAGGCATAGAAATATTTTAAGTATTTTATGTGAGGTGTTATAATGGGCTAAAGGCTTTCCTGGTGGCTAAGATGGTAAAGTGTCTGCCTACAATGTGGGAGACCTGGGTTTGATGCCTGGGTTGGGAAGATCCTCTGCAGAAGGAAATGGCAACCCACTCCAGTACTCTTGCCTGGAAAATCCCATGGATGGAGAAGCCTGATAGGCTATAGTCTATGGGGTTGCAAAGAGTTGGACACGACTGAGCGACTTCACTTTCACCATAAGCATTAACTATAAAGAGCTTCCCTGGTGGCTCAGTAGTAAAGAATCCACCTGTCAAAGCAGGAGATGTGGGTTCAATCCCTGGGTTGGGAAGATCTCCTGGGTAAAGAAATGTCAACCTGCTCCAGTATTCTTGCCTGGGAAATCCCATGGTCAGAGGAGTCTGGTGGGCTACAGTCCACGGGGTCACAGAAGAATTGGACATGATTAACACATGGGTTAAAGGCAGGATAAATCACAAAGTGGCTAAAAGTAATATAGTGACCTGACTGAGGGGTCTGGAGAATGGAAAGGGCAGATCACACCTGCAGTGCCTAGTCCAGGTTTTCCCACTATCTGAAAGCAGAGCACTCCTAGGAAGCCTTTCATAAGCCAAAGCAGCATAAAGCAAAGAAGCAGGTACCTGAGGACACATTCTGCTAGTCGATACATAAAATTAATATGCACAAGTGAAGCACAGGTGCTCCTAGACAGGGACTATAAAATGACTGATACCGTAAATAAATCAAATGAAACATAGTGTGTTCTTTTTTATTCAGATATAGTTGATTTATAATATGTTAGATTCTGGTGTACAGCAAAGTGATTCAGTTATTATAAGCATTAAAGGATATTGAATATAGTTCCCTATGCTACACAGTAGGACCTCATTTGTATATTTTATATATAAGTAGTTTGTATCTGCTAATCCCAACCTCCAAATTTATCCCCCCCTTTCCCCTTTGGTAACTATAAACATGGTTTCTAGGTCTGTGAGTCTGCTTCTGTCTTGTAAAAAAGTTCATTTGTATGATATTTCAGAGATCACATATAAGTGGAATATGGTATTTGTCTCTCTTTCTAACTTCACTTAGAATGACAAAACCTAGGTCCATCCATGTTGCTGCAATTGGCACTGCTTCATTCTTTTTACAGGCTTCCCTAGTGGCTCAGACGTTAAAGAGTCTGCCTGTAATGCAGGAGACCTGGGTTCAATTCCTGAGTTGAGAGGATCTCCTGGAGGAGGACATGGCAACCCACTCCAGTATTCTTGCCTGGAGAATCTCATAGACAGAGGAGCCTTGAGGGCTACAGTCCATGGGGTCACAAAGAGTCAGACACTGCTGAGAAACTAAGCATGCACACATTCTTTTTATGATTGAGTAGTATTCCAGTGTGTGTGTGTGTGTGTGTGTGTGTGTGCGCGCGCGCGCGCGTGTGTGTGTCCATTGTTTATCCTAGCCATGTCTCAATAGTTTGATTCCTCCTTCCCAGGGCTGCTGTTATCACTCAAGAAGAATTTATCCATTCATCTGTCAATGGACATTTAGATTGATTCTATGCCTTGGCTATTTTAATAGTGCAAGCCAAATGTGTTCTTAATGTGCATTGGAAAAGTTAGTTGAAAATAACTCATAAAAGTAAAACACTAACAGAAAACGCAACAAATTTATTTTAATGTAGTGTTTAGCTCTATTCCCTTAGATATGTATTATTTAATGAATACATCTCAAATATTTTTTGTTTACATTACTATTTGAGCAATGTGGTCACAAATGTGCAAAGGCTGAAAAGTGAGAAAATCCACGAGTACATGTAAAAACTGAAATATATGTCCTATATTATAATGAGGCAGAGCTTTGAAATTCTATACATTTTTCCAATTTCTGACATGTTCCATTTTTTAAAAATTCCCTTTGTGTGTTTAATTCTCACATAAATCATTTTTTCTTGGAACTCATTCTATGTATGTTCCAAAACATGGCACTTGATATGGATGGCGTTCAGAAAATAATGCACTGTTTATCCTGCTGCTGCTGCTACTAAGTCGCTTCAGTCGTGTCCGACTCTGTGTGACCCCATAGACGGCAGCCCACCAGGCTCCCCCGTCCCTGGGATTCTCCAGGCAAGAACACTGGAGTGGGTTGTCATTTCCTTCTCCAATGCATGAAAGTGAAAAGTGAAGTCGCTCAGTTGTGTCCGACTCCTAGCAACCCCATGGACTGCAGCCCACCAGGTCCCTCTGTCCATGGGATTTTCCAGGCAAGAGTACTGGAGTGGGTTGCCAGTTTATCCTAGCCATGGCTCAATAGTTTGAGTCCTCCTTCCCAAGGCTGCTGTTATCACTCAAGAATGCTATTTCTTTCTTCAGAAGCAAAAGAAACAAAGTTCAAGTTGCATAGTACAGGTATGAAAATCCCTTCCACGAAAAACCTATACAGGAAGTCTCTTTTAAAAAGAGCTGGGCAAAATTATGAAATCAAGCATTGGTGTAAGTTCCTAGTTCAGTCATTTTCCTTCAGTGTACTGAAAGTGAAAGTTGCTCAGTCGTGTCCAACTCTTTGCGATCCCATGGACTATACAGTCCCTGGAACTCTTTAGGCCAGAATACTGGGGTGGGTAGCCTTTCCCTTCTCCAGGGTACCTTCCCACCCAGGGATCTCACCCAGGTCTCTCACATTGCAGGCAGATTCTTAACCAGCTGAGGCACAAGGGAAGCCCCCAAAAGTTCTTATACTAAGATCACAAATGTCTATACCATCATCCTGTCCAACTGAGAGGTTACTTTCTCAATGATGTGATTCACTGGTTGTAAATATTTTAAAATATGTTTATATAGTGTCCTAAAGTCAGAAATATTCTTCTAAATACAGGACAGTTATTCAAATTGTGAATTTATGTTGAATAACATAGCACATAAGTGCTTAATTTTGCTTCTTTTCTAATATAAGCATTTTGGGGAACATATTTTCTTAATATATTGTTTTACATTTGTCCCAAAAATATTTATATGAAGTGTTTAACTTATTTATTTTTTTATATAAATTTATTTGTTTTAACTGAAGGCTAATTACTTTACAATATTGTAGTGCTTTTGCCATACATTGACATGGATCTGCCACGGGTGTACATGTGTTCCCCATCCTGAATCCCCCTCCCACCTCCCACCCAATCCCATCCCTCTGGGTCATCCCAGTGCACCAGCCCTGAGCACCCTGTCTCATGCACTGAATCTGTACTGGTCATCCATTTCACATATGATAATATACATGTTTCGATACCATTCTCATATTTTAAAGTTCAGATTATTCTCTAATATCTGTTACAACTTTTTCTTTGGCCCATATGTTCTTTTTCTTTAATTCATTTTCTAACTGGAGGAAAATTGCTCTACTATGTTGTATTGATTCTTTGGCCCATATGTTCCTAGTTTCCAGATTTCTGGCTGTGTCATTAAATAATTTTTCCAAAATGTTGCTGTTTACCTGATAGAGTATCCTATATGTTATCTACTGTTGGAAATGTGTTCTTGTTTGCTTTACTGCCTGTAATGTGGTAAATTTTTGTAAATGTTGTGTGTACTTGAGAAAAGCAAGTATGCCTTTTCTACCTAATTGTTGAAGGAGAAGACTGTACATGCTAATTTGGTTATAATCATTAATTATATTATTTACACTTTATATACTATTAGCAATATTTTATGTTTGAAGGATATTATTTTAAAGAGAAATGAGTGCTAAATTATTCAATTATATTATTGCTTTGTCAATAGCGTTTGTAAATATGTCACTTTTTGCTTCATATAATTTGAATTGATAATATAAGCTTTATACAGGTTAGAATTTCACTGGATATTTGATTCTCTCTAATTTGAATAAAAATTTTTGCCATAAAGTTAATCTTATTAACTTAAATATTAATTATTAACTTAATTATTAATGGCAGTAATATTAGCTGATAACAAAATTATTAATTATTATTAAAGATTAATAGCTTCTTTTGATTTTATGTATTTTCCATATATATATTCTCTCAAATTCTTTTGTTTGAGTCCTTATGTCTACATATGTGTCCTGAAAAATTGGCTCAACAGGATGTTTATGTATGTGTGTGTGTATGTATGTATGTATGTATCTGTCTACCTATCTATCAATTCTAAGAAACTGACTCACACAATTATGAAGGCTAAGCAATCCCATATTAAGGAGGGTAATTTTCTTTAATCAGTTTACCAGTTTAGATGCTAAATCTCTCATCCAAAACAGATCCCTAACAGATACATTCAGGATAATATTAACCAAATATCTGAGTACCCTGTGGTCCAGCCATGTTGACAAAAGTAACCATCACAGTGTGTCTCATAAGTGGCATATAAATGACTTTTTTATCCAAGTTAATCAAATTAGTCAACTTATATATATTTTTAAATATTTCAATATTTAAATTTATATTGATATATTTAGAATGCTTATGTCATTCTCTTTTGTGTTGCCTCTGCCATAATTTTGTTATTTGTGCATGGCTGCTAAGTCACTTTAGTCATCTGACTCTTCGCAACCCCATGGACTATATAGCCTGTCAGGCTCCTGTGTCTGTGGGATTCTCCAGGCAAGAATACTGGGAGTTGGTGGCCATGCCCTCCTCCAAGGGAATCTTCCTGACACATGGATCGAACCCACGTTTCTTACATCTCCTAAATCAGCAGACAGCTTCTTTTCTACTAGATGTATCTGGGAAGCCCTTTGCTATATGTACTTCTCTTTAATTTTATCTCATCTTTTGTATTGATTATTTTTTTTAATTTTCTTTCTATATCTTGATACTGATCTGAAAGTTAAATATTCTGTCTTTAAAAAATTAACCTAAGAATGCTGTGCTGTGCTGTGCTAAGTTGCTTCAATCATGTCCGACTCTTTGCGACCCTATGGACTGTAAACTGTCAGGCTCCTCTGTCCATGGGATTCTCCAGGCAAGAACACTGGAATGTGTTGCCATGCCCTCCTCAAGGGATCTTCTTGACCCAGGGATCCGAAACCGCGGCTCCTGCAGCTCCTGCATTTCAGGCAGATTCTTTATCGCTGAGCCACCAGGGAAGCCCAACCTAAGAGTACTTTAATTGAAATTAATTAATATACCTTTTTTTTTTCATTATAAAGTACACAGAATAATAGAAATAGCTGTTTTCATCCATATTTTCCAGATAAAGACACTGATGTTGAAAGAGTTTCCCTGGCCTGCCTACAATTTATAAATGATAAAGTTAGGGTTTGAGGTCATGGTCCCAGTTTTAAAGCACTTAAGTTTTTTTCCTCTGCATATGTGTATGTGTGTTTATTTTGTTTGTTTTACTTCTCTGACATTACACTTGAACTACTGTACTTTTAAGATTGATGATGAAAACAATTTCTACATCATCTACTTCACAGTTCGGTATAGCAATTAGATAATGTGTAACAACAAAATATGTGCAAATATTAATATATATATATATATAATATCCTGTATTGTTACTCAGATTATCATTGTTGCATTTCTCATGATTACTATTGCAAACTTTCTAAATTCAGTTGTGCTGTATTTGAATTTAGTAAGGAAGATGGCTTATGTATACTCCTTTGAGGATGTCCAAGGATGCCCCAGTGGTAGTTCTAACTGAAATAAAGCACTCATCCAGCTGTAACAGCAGAGTGTTTTCTAATATTGCACACACACCAGTGGTGTACTCACTGAATTGTAGCCATCAAAAACACATGTTCAAAAAAATGACTTTCTTTGCCTTTATTCTTTGTTAGACAGAACCACCCCTCATAAGGGACTGGGCTTATTTGTACATAATTCATTTGCTTGACCCAAATGATAAAGTCTAAATGTAATTGCAGTATTAGCCTAAATTACCCCATACTGTTGTGGTGACTCACATGTGCTGTATGATACACAGTTAATAAGAATAAAGCAATACTGAATTCAAATGTTTTCAAAGAAGTGAACACATGGGGCAGAATTTGGATCTGGATTCACAGAGAACACTCATTAAAACCATTAAACATTTTGCACGAGTAAGGAATTTGGTACCAGGCCTGTGGTGTCCATGTTACTATGGCAATAACTATTATCACAAGAGCATTTCTAACCTATAGTGTTTAATAACACTCATTTACCTCAAAGAGATGTAATAAAATTTATTAATTTTTGTAAAACACTATAAGTTTTAAGGTGCAATGTAATATCTAAGTATTCATATATATTTTCTCAGTGTAACTTAAAAAATTACTTTGTGACAACATTTTATATACCCCACAGAATCATTTAAAACTTAATATCTTTGATACTTCTGCTTTTTTGGCCTTCCTTTTAAGTAAGCATCTTCAAAAGTAGAGCTCTGCAGTTTCTGGTCCTTTACTTATTTCAACTTTGCTTTCAATACTTTTTTATCCCCAGTTTTTCTTATCAGGGAAAAAATGAGAATATTCTTTTGAAAAGTATGGGGGCTTAGTCCACTTTTAAAGAGCAATATTTATAAGATGTAGCACTTGTCATAAAACATTACAGTTTTGATTTAATATATAAGTGCAGTTCTTTATCCTAGAAAAAGCAAATTCTCTTTATAAATTACTGATGACACTGGTAAGTCACATATTAAAGAACAATGTGTTTGAAACTTAAATGAAATCTCACTTTGCTGCCTGACAGGAATTAATGTAAAGTATATTAAACTGTTACAGAGTATAGCATTTAGTTAAGCTCTGTAAGATTTAATATACTTAAATTTATATTTGATACCTGGGTACAGTCAACTTTTGAACTTATGTTTATAGATTAGCTAAATTAGCAATGATCTCAGAAATTTTCCTCTTTGTCTGTTGCTAAGCATCAAAGATATCAGCACTGGCTTCCAAATTTCTGGCCAGGAATTCAGAATAAATGTCAGGAGTAGTTTGTGGTAGACCAAGATATTGTTATTGCTCAGTTGCTCAGTTGCTCAGTCAAGTCCTACTCTTTGTGACCCCATGGACTGCAGCACACTGGGCTTCCCTCTCCTTCACCAACTCCCAGAGTTTGCTCAAACTCATGTCCATTGAGTCGGTGATGCCATCCAACCATCTCGTCTTCTGTCGTCCCCTTCTCCTCCTGCCTTCAATCTTTCCCAGAATCTGCGTCTTTTCTAATGAGTCGGCTTATTCCAAGATATTAGGGAATCCAAGATATCAGACCAAGGTATTAGGGAATCCTAAAAGACCTACAGAAGTGAATAAAAATATCTTGGTTATTAACATTAGCTTTGTGTCTAGTCAACATAATGCTTTTAGAGAAGTCACTGTTTCCACAACTGTATAATAAAGTTTAGCTTAGAAAGTTACTCATTTTAGCTTTAAATTCAAGGGATTCTGCTCATGGTATGAAGGAGAATATGGGGATATCCAGAGATTTAAAGCTAGAGGATAGGAAAGGAAATTTATGTTCAAAGTAACATTCACACTTGACCATGTGACCTAGCCACTATATTGTTATTGCTCAGTTGCTCAGTCATGTCCTACTCTTTGTGACCCCATGGACTGCAGCACGCCGAGCTTATTGTTATTGTTTTAGCACACTGTTATTATTATTGTTATCCAAGTGCTGCTGGCAAAGTCTTAGCATTTGTGCATGAGACTAGGAATGTTACTGCCATAGATGTTCTAGATCTCCTGGGATACAAGACTAAGGAGCTAAGACTTATTTTAGTGGAATAATAACAAGTTGGAAGGTTGGAAGTGGTTGGCAGCCTTGAAGTGTGAACTGGATGATCTGACTACTCTGCAACTTATTTTGCAAGCTCTAAATTTATGTTTGGAAATGAATCATTAACAATTGCTGACTTTATTAGCAAGTTCATATTTGGTCTGCTTACTTTAAATCTAAGACTGTAACTATATGATATCTTTATGGAATAAAGTACTTTATTCTTTATTGTAGATATATGTATATAAGTATATGGGTATCTCTCTTTGTCTTTATATACATCTATCTATCTTTCTCTCTCTCTCTCTCTCTCTCTCTCTATATATATATATATATATATATATATGAAACAGGCCACAATATGATTATGTATCAAACAAAATCTCACTGATATGCCACATATTAATAGTAAATCATGTACTTGTAGATGAGTTTATAGTTGGCTCAGTTTACTAATCAGCTAATCTATGTTTGGTCTATTCTCACTTTTGTGCAGGTGGGCTGGAGGTCACCAGACCTAGCTGGACTCAACTAAGGGGGCTTCTGCTCCACATGTCTCTCATCCCTAGTCTTTAAACCAACCATTGGGCTAGTCTGTGCATGTTCTTCTCATTGAATTGGCAGAGAATGTGGTATTTATTGGGCTTCCCCGGTAGCTCAGATGATAAAGAATCTGCCTGCAATGTGGGAAACCTGGGTTGGATCCCTAAGTTGGGAAGATACTCTGGAGGAGGGCATGACAACCAACTCCAGTATTGTTGCATGGAGAATCCCCATGGACAGAGGAACCAGGAGGGCTACAGATCATGGGGTCACAAAGAGTTGAACACGACTGAGCAACTAACCACAGACATAGGTCATCAAAGTTGTTCATTTTTTCAAGGTTGGCTTGACTATTCTTCACCTTGTGTTTCTCAGTATAAACTTAGAAATCAGCTTGTTCATGTCCAAAAGTCTCATGCATGGATTTATTTAAACTTTGTTGACTCTATATATGGATATTGAGATAGTCAATAGTATATTTTTCCCCTATGTCTTTATTAATTTCTGTAAGTAATAGTAGTTTTAGGATATTGAATACTTATTCAATATTTCTAATATTTTAATAGTGTATAAAACTGATTTCTCTATTTTGGAACTAATTTTTAGAGTGTACATTCATTTTTATTTTTTTTGCAAACAAATATATCTTCTAGTAGTTACCTTTTAATTTATTTTTCTCCATTTATTTTATCTTTTATTTTTTCCTCTCACTTTTATTTTCCTGTTTTACATTGGCTAGAGTTTCTATTGTAATTATTAGTAAAGTTGCTTAGTCGTGTCCAACTCTTTGTGACCCCATGAACTGTAGACTACCAGGTTCCTCCATCCATGGGATTTTCCAGGCAAGAATCCTGGAGTGGGTTGCCATTTCCTTCTCCAGGAGATCTTCCCAACCCAGGCATTGAACCTGGGTCTCCCACATAGTAGGCAGACACTTTACCATCTGAGCCACCAGGGAAGTCCATTGTAATTATTAGTAGAAGTACAAATGGCAGGTTCCATTCTCTTGTTTCAAGTCTCTTGGTGAAAAGATTCAATTAGTGAAAATTAAATATAATGTTTCTGGTAGATTTTTTTTTTTAATTTTTATTATAACTCTATGTAACTATAAGATACGTATGGTAGAGTGTACAAATATTAGTGAAAATTTTATAAAGTGAACATTTGTACAGCAACCTAATGATTCAAGATATAGAATATTTCTAAAACCCCCAAAACTTCCTTCATGCTACTTTTCAATCTTGATATCTCCTTAAATGGAAAAATTTATTTTTTTAGTTTTATCACAAAGTATTTATTTTTAGCTTTATTAACATTTATATATGTAAAATCATCCACCAAATATTCATTTATTTTGGCTGGTTTCCTTAATAGTCCTTAATATTATACCTGTCTGAGTGACCCATGTTAATGCATAACTCATATTTTATTCTCTTCCACCTTAGTATTGATTTGAAACTATACTAAGATGAAAGATTTATATAATATGAATAGATCATATTTTATCCATTCCACTGCTGATTGTGATTGTCATTTAGATTGTTTTCTGCTTGATGCTACAAGAATAAAATAAAATGCTGCCATAGGATTTCCAATTCTGAGATGAAGAGGGCATACTTTTCCCTATGCTTCCTACTAAGTACAACTGAAATCCCTGGACATTCTATATAAAACAAATAGAAGATGACTCTGAACTCTGAAAGGTGAAGAGAGGAAGACAGGTTAATGATCTCAGGATCCAAGGAAAAATAAGTGGTTCCCTGGTATTTCCAGTGATTTCCCTAGTGATTTCCCTAGTGATTTCCCTAGTATTTCTTTCTGTCTCATATACCCCAGAGTTGAAGATAAAGAAAATGGCAACTCTGAAACATTTATTGCAGACAAAAAAATCCCCAACAAATGTGTGCTCTGTAGCTAAAGATGAAAAAAGGGGTAACTTAATAGAACAGAACATTTAAAGATAAAGATTGCCCTATTTCAGCATAATATTAAACTTTTAAAACAGCAATAACCCAATTACTTAACACTTAATGAACTCATTAGTGACTGTGTTTGTAGTTCTTGTATATTACAAACTCCTGTACATTATCAAATACAAATTGTATTTTCTCTTTGCACATCATCATGCATTGTAAGTAAAATGAAAAAAAAAAGTAATAATGATCCTAAAGGTAGTGTCTTCACTGGGTACAGATTGATGTTATTCTCAGAAGTACACTCTGAAATCTATCAAAGACTAAACATCAGGGAAAAGATGGAGAAGAAGATAATAACACAAAAGGTATTTAAATGGCATGAACAACAAATAGATGCCTACTGGGAGAAAAGCTGATATGTAACTACAGTGCACTATACATGCTCTTTTTGTGGACTTACACAAAATGTTTACTTCCTGGCATGCATGCAGGTTGATTACAGCTGAGTTTTCATTCAGACATCGAATTTTTGAAGAAAAAAAAAAAGAAAGAAATTATTTTGATATTGAGAATTTCAATAGCAAGATGTGTATGTATTTTGGGAAAGTGACTTTATGATTATAATTTATTTCACCATCATTTCCCAGAAGTATTAGTCATTCTTACATGCTAATAATGAACAGGTGAAAAATGGTTACTTAAATAGATGATGTAGTCAAATATATTTGCATTTCTGAATCTCCTAATCCCTGGATTGGATTTCTTGAATTAATGTTTGACCACATAACTCAAACCAATCACTTATAAGTGGATGCTTTAATGAATGTAATATGCTTATGGTGTATAACTGAAAGAATTTTGAATCTAGAGTCAGAGCAATGAAATTAATTTTGTGACACAAGATCTCCAAATTTGCAAAAGTCTTTTAACTTCTTGGAGTTTCTGTTTCTCTAATATTGATGGAGTCATTCCTGGAACTTACATAATTTCCATGGCAATAAAATGAAATGAAGTAGAAGTATATTGTCTATTAGAAAATATTACATAAGTGTAGCATGTTAACTAGTATAATGATGATACACTTTCAGTCACACCTGAGATGAGAACTTGTGTTTCTGTGTAACTGATACAACCTCTTTTTGTCTTGAGCATAGTGCACACCAGAGATGGAGACTGAATTCTAGTCAATTAGAAAATAAACCATGCATTACCTAACAAGGGTCTTGTTGGATGACATAAGAAATATTGCATGTATCTCTCATATTTCTAGGAATTCAAACCCTTCAAAAGTCAAATATTAGAAAGTTAACATCTTAGCACTGTGTTAGGCAGAGTTGCATATTTGAAAGTATAACTTGAAAAAAAATCAGATCTTCTATTTTTATATTAATCTCAATAATTCTCAATCATGAGATGTTCTCTGACTAAATGAATACTGACAGTATTTAAAATCTAATCACCTAACCACATACATATGAAAGTTTTTTAAAGAGATGAAAAGGCATTCCTATAATATTTTATTTTAGTCACACTTTAGTTGTTGAGGTTATCTTTAATGTTTTTCTTAAAAGGACAATAAAATTTATCTTGTATTGTCTCATATACAAACTCAAAAAATGAAAAGTATGGAAATTTCACTCAGTCAACTGTAACAGATATGACTTGTCATAGCCCTAAAATCTCTCATAAAATTTATCCTGAGCTAGCAAGATGGAGATCATGTTTTAGGATTTGCATCTGATTTTAGAAGCCCATTCTCCTCTGGCTTTCAATCTGATGGCAGATATATAGAGTCACATTTTTCAGGTATGGCTTTAAGAATGCAAGCAGAAGACTCTTACATCCACCTCGCTAACAGGTTCACTCTTAATTGAAAATGGCTCCACATTGAGATTCAGAAGTTTCATTAATATTCCAGGGTCAACAGTAGCACTAATACATTGAACTCAAATTTCCTCTACTTCTTTTATATGAAACAATTTCATTGTGCATTATGGGCCAGCACCACACCTCTGTAATTTAAAACTAATTTACAGTTTTCTATATGAGAAACTAGCACACAAATGTTTTAATAACTGTTGTCTATTGTAATAGTTGTTTTTTAGATTGTTAAAGATCAGCTCCCTTATATTTGGATGTAGTTACAAGATTTGTTCTGGCCTATGGTTTGTGAGTATAGAGTGATACATGTAACTTTCAGCCTGGATACTGTAATTATCAGTGTGAGGCAGTCCAGAACTTTTTTTTTATTTTTTGTACTGTACTTTCTCTATTAAGGAAATGTGTATCATAGTACCCAGAAGACACAAAAAAGCATGTAGTATAACCAAGAAAGAAAACTCTGCTTTAAACCAGTAAGATGATGGTGTTGTTTATTATCTCAACAAAACCTACCCTATCTCAGCTGATTAATTATTAGAATTGTTGCACTGCCATAAAAAACACAGTCTACAATCTATAGAATTGGCTTGGAGATTGACAATGAGCAATAAAGGATATTTTTGTTGCAAAACAGATAGTTATCTGTGTTATGCAGTTATAAAAACTTTTGAGTCAGAATATTGATTTACACATGATAATATGGAAGCCATTTAATATAGCCAATGAACTTCTACCTTCAAGGGCAGATACTAGAAGACAAAAAGCTAACTATATGCATTGATTCCTATAGGCTACACCTGAAAAAAAAAATTGCATGCTTTAGAGGAATTCTCCAGAGTTCAGTGAAGATGTTTCAATTTAAGAAATGTAGAGAAAATAGAAAAAATCTAGACATTATGGGACATTTTAAATGGGGAAGACACAATAGCTTGCAATTTGTAAAACCTTTGACAAACATCAAATCAAGGAGGTAGCAGTCACTTAGACTGTTGAAATCTCAGCATGTATAAAAGAGAACTATGTATGAACAAATATGACTAAGATGGCCTTAACATTCTCTTCAGATTGGTTAAACTATAGACAGGTTTCTTCCTTACTCTAGATTCCATATCTTTTTTCTTTCTTTCTTCCTTTTTTCTTTTTTTTTTTTTTTTTGGTAAGAGTCCTTACTTTAGAAAACTTGCAGTCAAAAATTAATTCTCTACTTTTTCGAGATTTGCATCTTTTCTCAGCACCTTGCTAGTTTTAGAACCCAGGAATGTCTTTCTCAAATAACTTGGAGCCATCCTTTTGAAATGTCTTCATCCTGTTAAGTCATATACAATTTTTATTTATTATTTGATTATACCTCAAGGCTGGGAAAAAAATAAGAAAGAAATATATTGCTCCCATCTTTTAGTATTTGTCAGACAATAGAAGCCTCACTTTGGTAACCACCAATTAGGCAAAGGCAGGTGGCCTAATCACATTGACAAAGTTCCCTGCTAAAATCCTCCAGAACATTTTTTACTAGCTCAACTCAATGCTTAAAAACTCTCCTGCTTGAGTTTAATCTCTCTCCCTTCTTGTAATAATATTGAATGAATACTTCATTGCCTGTTAATGTGCCTGGCACATTTTCTCTTTGACAGCTATACAAAATAACTGAAGAGAAGAATCTGAGAAATATGAGATGGAAGATTAAATTTGAATAATGAAAAAGATGTCAGAGAACACGTCAGAACTTACATAGAAGAATTAATGGGCACTGAATCTATTTGACTTGACTTGTAGCATCAATCTTCAGAGAAAAGTTACAGAAACTAGATATTACAGAAACTACAGTAGCCAATCAACTATTTGGATGTTTCTGGCTTAACCAAAATTATGACTTGTGCATGGTCAATTATACCAATAATTATCAAATGCATTTGCACTATGATAAAAAGCTTTCTTTTAGAAATAGACATATCTCATAGTCCTGTGAAATTTACAAATGTAAGAAACAGGAAAGTAAACAAACTCCATCTTGCAATTTATTCATTTATTCGAAAATAGGATTTTTCAAGAAGAGTTCTGCCTAATGCTAGGATTCTAGATGTCCTTAGGTGACATGGGTGATCCTGATGTGAAAAAAACCCAACATTTGAACTTCAAGTGCTTATATGATGCTAGTATATAGTAACTATGCAGCCCTACTTACAATTTTATGTTTCATCCTCATATGGCTGTGCACAGTCAGACCATGTTCTTGTATTTGAATCTATTTTTATTTTTGACATGAAAAAGGAGAGACCACAAATAATGGGTAAGTGCTGAATTACACAGAGGGAAAAATAGTAAGCTTATTACATAGCTGCTGCCTCCTAAATTGCCTCCTTCACCAGCCTCTTATATCCAACTAAGAGACACACTGCAGTAAGCAGTCTCTACTACTGTATTAGAAAACTGGAGGAAACTTTTATTATAAAGAAGGAATGTTTATCTATTGCAACTCAGCTCCTCCCCTGTAACAATGCTGTTTTGCAGATATGGCAAAGCATAGAATGGGTAGGTTAGAAGATATAGTATAATGTTGTTATTTTTTTGGTAATTTTTCATTAACTTTTCATTTGTATAATATTTTATATGATATTGAAGTTTATATTTTGTAAAATATCTAACCATTCAAATATTTTCTGAAGTAAATTGATGAGATGGAAGAGGAGAATTCTAATCCTAAGACATGGACAATTCTAGTGAGGTGAATGATAGGTACATAATGAAGAATTAAAACATACTTACTAGTGTGTAAAATTAGGAAGAGTGAAATACTAGGAACAGTGCAGAATGATAAATTGAAAGGTTTCCTTTTTCAAACAATAAAATGAATCAGTGTGTGAATAATATGTCACATATGCTGTAAATGTTTTGTATATTAAACTGAAAAACAACAGGTCCTTTATCTTGGCTGATTATCAACAAATTTCACCAATATATTTTATCCTGTAACATTAATAAAATCTGTAAATGACTGTGAAATTAAAGAAAATGTTTTCTGTTATAAAGAATTGACAAATAAGCAAAGGGCAAGATATATTTAAAGTTTTCTCTTTATATCAGAAAAGAAATGTTCTAAGAGAAACTATGTTGACATTTATACTGAGGTTGCCCATCAATGGTTTTCTATGAGAGTTGTCGCCTCTATTATAACATTAAAAAAAAAATTCTGAAATTCTGATAAATTCCAAATGGTTTTCTTCACAGAAAAGCATTGCTGCATAAATTCTTAGAGATAGAATGAAAACACTCTAGAAGGTGCTACAGAAATGATCTTTATTAAACCAAGATCTGTTTATTTGAAACTGTTTAAAATTTTGTGCAAATCCAGGATTTTAAAAAAATGAATTTCATAGTACATTGAAAAATCCCATGGCTTTATAGGAAAAATTCTCAAAGAGTATATTTTAGGGAAAAATGATTATGGGAGTACTTTTAAGGAAATGATAGGCAAAAATGTAAAGGTACCACAAGTAAGAAATGAATCCCTTCTAGTCTAAGCTAGTGAAACTGGAAGGTTATTCATTACAACAGTGTAATTTAGTTCATATGTATCTAAACACGATATAAGAAATATAAGAATTACAAATATGATCAGATTATTTTTCCAGCATACTAACCCAACAGAATATTCTTTCAAACATAGGATAGCATGTTATTTTAAGCAGAGGAATGACAAAAATGTTTAAATAAAACCAGGGCCTTTATAAGTAGTGACACCTAGAGTTGTCAAGTTAATTTTTAGGAAATATAACAACAGAAACAAAAGAAAAATGCAACGAATTATAGCATATATGTCACAGTTCAAGCTACAGCAGCAACTTCAAATAAACATATATTTAGAAACAGAAAGAAGTAGACTGCTATCACCTAGCACAACTGCTGTTTTAGAAATTGTTCCTCCAAGTTGAAAGCTACACTTCTCTTTATTGAAATTCATAGTTATGCATAAACGGAATATTGAGCCATAGATCAAAACAGAAAAAAGTCAAACTACAGAGAAGGTGTGGTTACATTCAAACTGGTCTGCTTGATTAAATATGTAACTTTCTTTTTTTATTTTTTTTATTTTTTTTTTTTTAATTTTATTTTATTTTTAAACTTTACATAACTGTATTAGATTTGCCAAATATCAAAATGAATCCGCCACAGGTATACATAAAATGAAGTATTACCTTGTCCTGATTAGTTTCACAAAGCCATTATGCTTAGTAAAGCTTCCTAAACTCTCAAATGCAACATACCGCCTTTTTTAAAATGTGGTATTTTTTTTTCTCATTTATCTGCACCTACCCAATACATTCTTGGAGGCTAAAATTTTAATTTAAAAAATTAAATAGCAAGTGTACCTAAGAAACCCTGGGATATTAAAGGCTAGCTAAACTAACGTAGCATCGGCGGCTCAGCAGAAGGGCTGCGCGGCCCCTGAGCGGGCTAAAGCTAGCCTGGTCAGAGCCGGTGCGTCCCGGGGTGGGCCCCTCATCCTTCTCACCACCCTGCATTCCACGGCACCAGGATGGGTGCGCGCGCTTCCAGCGGACCTGGGGTGAAATTGGGTTCCTGCTGCAGTTGCTCGGGCTGGTGGTTCTGAGCGCTCAGGAGGCGCGGCCCGGCAGTGTCAAGAACAGCTACCGCCACAAGGTTAACGGCGTCTGGCAGAACACCAGCAACCTGTTCCAAGTGCCACGTGCGCGCAGCTCTGAAATTCTTGACAAGGCTGACTGATAGGTTCCTGTTGGGAGTGGTTATGGTTGTGGAAACCCTGTGAAAAGTTTGGGCAGAGCTCTTGGAAGTTCTCGGGCTTGACGGTAGATGTGAGGAACATCGATCTGAAGGCACTCTTCATTCCAGTGCGTCTCAAATTATGAGAGGGGTACCCAGGAAGGGTAGCACTTTCCTGGTGGCTCAGCGGTAAAGAATCTGCCTGCCAATGCAGAATACAGGTTTGATCCCTGGGTGGGAAGATCATCTGGAGAAGGAAATGGCAATTCATTTCAGTATTCTTGCCTGGGGAATCTTATGGACAGAGGAGCATGAGGGCTACAGTGCATGGGGTCGCAAGAGTCAGATGCTACTTAGCGGCTAAATAACAATAATCCAGGGCGGGTAGGGCTTCAGTTCTTGTGGTTGCAAAAAAAGACTTGGACACGACTTAGCGACTTAACAACAAGACTAACAAAAGCCTTCATAGGTAGTGATACATGTAAAGAGATTTAGAGGTATTGCCAGTAGCCTTGATTATCTGAATACAGACATGACTGAGAAGATATGTCTCCAATTCAGTAGATCGACAGATTGGTAATGTAAGTGATTACAATTGTTAATTTTATAAATTAACTCTCATTAATGATTTTCAATATTAATTATTCTCAATAATTATTAATTTGTCATTGCTGCCTGTGTCCAATTTTTTTTTTTGTTTCTATTTTTTAGGAATGCTCCATTTCATTAAAAATCATATACCTTGGAAAACTGAAGAAAAGGAGACAAGGTATGGGTCTTTTCTCTACAAAGTCTGTGGGTATTGGAGCATGGGAATATTATATAGACTTTCTTAAGTAGATTCCCTACTAGGATTCTCTTAAGCAAGTGAGGCAAAATGATTATAAAAAAGTGTGATATTAGATTCTCATTGACGGTATTGTCATCAGATAATAATGGTCAGGTCTTATCCAAACTGTTTCTGCTGTACATCCGCCCTTGGTTCCTCCTCAGTAGTAGGGCCCAATCCAGTTAACTAATCACTCCTTTTGCTGACAGCTAAGAAATTCAAACAGAACAGTATATATTTAAGAAAAACTAATGCTAGAGCTGTGTAAAACAAAACATAATTCAGAAGAACATAAAAGAAAAGGTCTGAATTTCACACAAGCACAATTCCTTGAGCTCACCAAATTGGTCTACAAAAATCTCTGATAACTAGTTTATAAAAGTGTATAGTTTACTATATCACAGCTATAATTATACACTAAGTAACATCCAGTTGTTTTAACACCCAGAGACTGATTATTTAACTCTAATACAAAGACTGAAAAATCTTTAACTCCTTTCAGAATGCTAGGACATAATTCAGTTGGACTCTAGCTTGATTATCTTATTTTTAGTTATTCGTTATATCAAGTAGTAAATTTAAATTACATGTTAAGATAATGCTAGCTGTTGTAAGAAACAACATTTAATATTGTTCAAACATGATAGAAGTTAAGGTTTCACATACATAAATTCTAAGATGTTATGTTCCTGAAACCCTCCAAAAAATAATTGAGGGGCCCAGACTCTTCTTGGAGCTCAGTCTTTTTTGACACTAAGCTAGGAGAAGAAGAAAAGAGTTATAAATTCCTGCATGTGAAAGGCTTTTATACTCACACCTGGAAATAGCACAGACTCATAGTTCACTGGCCAGATTTCAGTCATATGATCATATCTAACTACACACAAGCTGGGAAGTATAGTTCATTTGTGTTACCAGAAAAAAGGGGAAATTGGTTTGATGAATAGCCTACCAGTATATATCACATGGTAATTCTATTCAATCAGTTATTCACCCTACAGTCAGAATGAGCATCATAAAAATGCAAATCTGCACAGGCAACTCTCTGAATTTAAAATCTTTGATGTCATTCCATTGTCTTCCACATAAAGTCTAAACTCAGTAACAGTATTGAGAAAGCCCACTAAGGTCAAGAATCTTATAAGTTCTTTAACCTCATTCCCTCTGCATATCAAACTCTAGTTTTGCTAAACTAATAAATACATACATGAATTTACAGTCTATATCCTCAAATCTAGCCTCTTGCAGATACTATAAGTTCTATCTGCAGTGCCCTTTACCCTCTATCTCACCTTACTAACTCCTATTTGTTCTTCATCTGTTAGTTCAGAATCATAATATAGCAAACATGTATAGATTACATTCCTTTCCTATATGCTTCCATAAGGTTTGTGTTTACATTTTATCATGCAACTTCCTGTGTAATGAAACATAAATATTAATAGTTACTTTTGAGTGTACCCCAGATGTCTTTTCTTCTTTGACACTAAAGAAGATTCCTACCCACTAAAATGTAAACATTGGCATTTTAGAAATCAGTGAACTAAAATGGACTGGAATGGATGAATTTAATTCACATGACCAATATATCTACTACTGTGGGCAAGAATCCCTTAGATGAAATGGAGTAGTCCTCATAGTCAACAAAAGAGTCCAAAATGTCTTGGGCACAGTCTCAAAAATGACAGAATGATCTCTGTTTGTTTCCAAGGCAAACCATTCAGTATCACAGTAATCCAAGTCTATGCCCAAACCACTAATGCTGAAGAAGCTGCTGTGAAGCCCTACAAGGCCTTTTAGAACTAACACCAAAAAAAAAAAAAGATGTACTTTTCATCATAGGAGACTGGAATGCAAAAGTAGGAAGTCAAGAGTCACCTGTAGTAACAGGCAAGTTTAGCATTGGAGTACAAAATGAAGCAGGGAAAGGGCTAACAGAGTTTTGCCAAGAGAATGCACTAGTCATAGCAAACACCCTCTTCCAACAACATAAGAGAGAACTCTACACATGGACATCACCAGATGGTCAATACTGAAATCAGATTTATTACATTCTTTGCAGTTGAAGATGGAGAAGCTCTATACAGTCAACAAAAACAAGACAGGAGCTGACTGTGGCTCAGGTCATGAACTCCTTATTGCAAAATTCATAGTTAAATTGAAGAAAGAAAGGAAAACCACTAGGCCATTCAGGTATGACCTATATCAAATCCCTTATGATTATACAGTGGAAGTGACAAATAGATTCAAGGGATTAAAAATGATAGGCAGAGTGCCTGAGAACTATGGACAGAGGTTGGTAACATTGTACAAGAGGCAGTGATCAAAACCATCCTCAGAATATGAAATGCAAAAAGGCAAAATGGTTGTCTGAGGAAGCCTTACAAATAGCTGAGAAAAGAAGAGACACAAAAGTCAAAGGAGAAAAAAGAAAGATATATCCATCTGAATGGAGAGTTCCAAAGAATAGCAAGGAGAGATAAGAAAGTCTTCCTAAGTGACCAATGCAAAGAAATAGAGGTAAACAATAGAATGGGAAAGACTAGAGTTCTCTTCAAGAAAATTAGAGATACCAAGGGGACATTTCATGCAAAGATGGGCCCAATAAAGGGCAGAATTGGTATGGACCTAACAGAAGCAGAAGATACTAAGAAGAGGTGACAAGAATAGACAGAAGAACTATACAGGAAAGAACTTAATGAAATAACCACAATGGCATGATCACTCACCTAGAGCAAGACATCTTAGAGAAAGAATTCAAGTGGGCATAGAAAGCATCACTATGAACAAAGCTAGTGGAGGTGATGGAATTCCAGCTGAGCTATTTCAAATTCTAAAAGATGATGCTGTGAAAGTGCTGCATTCAATATTCCAGCAAATTTGGAAAACTCAGCAGTGGCCACAGGACTGGAAAAGGTCAGTTTTTATTTAAATCCCAAGAAGAGCAAGGCCAAAGAATGTTAAAACTAGTGCACAATTGCACTCATTTCACATGCTAGCAAAGTAATGCTTAAAATTCTCCAAGTTAGGCTCCAAAGGTATACTAACTGAGAACTTCCAGATGCCCAGGCTCAATTTTAAACATCAGAGGAACCAGAGATCAAATTGCCAACATCCATTGGATCATAGAAAAGGCAAGAAAATTCCAGAATACATCTATTTCTGCTTTATTGACTACGCTAAAGCCTTTGACTGTGTGGATCACAACAAACCATGGAAAATTCTTAAAGAGATGGAAATACCAGACCACTTTACCTGCTTCCTGAGAAACCTGTATGCAGGTCAAGAAACAAACGTTAGAACTGGACATGGAACAGCAGACTGGTTCCAAATTGGGAAAGGAGTATGCCAAGACTGTATACTGTCTCCCTGCTTATTTAATGCAGAGTATATCATGCAAAATGCCAGGCTGGATAAAGCACAAGCTGGAAATCAAGCTGGGAGAAACATCAGTAACCTCAGATGTGCAGATGACACCACTTTTATGGCAGAAAGCAAAGAACTAAAGAGCCTCTTGATGAAGGTGAAAGAGAAGAGTGAAAAAGTTGGCTTAAAACTCAACATTCAAAAAAACAAAGATTATAGTATCTGTTCCCATCACTTCATAGCAAACAGATGGGGAAACAATGGAAACAGTGACAGACTTTATTTTCTTAGGTTCCAAAATCACTGTAGATGGTGACTACAGCCATGAAATTAAAAGACGCTTGTTCCTTGGAAGAAAAACTTTTGGACTGTGGTATTGGACAAGACTTTTGAGAGTACCTTGGATTGCAAGGAGATCAAACCAGTCATTTCCAAAGCAAATCAATCCTGAATATTCATTGGGAGGACTGATACTGAAGCTCCAATATTTTGGCCACCTGATGAGAAGAACTGGCTCATTAGAAAAGACCCTGATGCTGGGAAAGATTGAAGGCAGGAGGAGAAGGGGATGACAGAGGTTGGATGGCATCACTGACTCAGTGAACATGAGTTTGAGCATGCTCCAGGAGATGGTGAAGAATAAGGAAGCCTGGCATTCTGTAGTCCATGGGATCACAGAGTCAGACATGACTGAGTGACTGAACAACAACAAAAGAAGATTCTGGGTTTATGTCTTCCTTACTTTCCCTTTCTCTTCTTTGAGATAGAATTTCACCAATCAAGAAGGTATCTAAAGATTTTTGAGAGTAAAATCAAAAATTGGAAAAAATGACAATTAGGCATATTCTCTCAAGAATAATTGAGAGAAAAAAAGATATTTTCATTACCCAATTACAAGAGGTACCATGTAATGATAGCATATTTGGAAAAGAAGGGAAGATGTGGTGGAGAGATGGCAATTGTAAACCAAAGGCATGTGGCATGAGAAACCTTAAAGTGATTTGGTGCTAGAAGAGATTGTTGCTGCCTTTGTTCTTGCAAGTTCCTTCAGGGGTGGGAAGGGAAGTAAATATCAGAATTAATATTAATATGCTCCTTGAACAGGAAACCACTCTGCAACTGATCTACATAGGTCATGACTTCATTTGTAAATGAATAAATTTTTAATATTTTATTTATTCATTTAGTTTGTTATTTTTTGGCTGTGCTAGGTTTTTGTTTCTATACATAGGCCTTCTCTAGTTTCGGCGAGCAGGGGCTACTCTCCAATTACGGTGCATGAGCTTCTTATTGCAGTGGCTTCTCTTGTTGTGGATCACGGGTTCTAAGGCACATGGACTTCAGTAGTTGAGGCTCCCGGGCTTTAGAGTGCAGGTTCAGTAGTTGTGGTGCACAACCTTAGTTACTCTGCAGCACGTGGAATCTTCCTGAAGTGTGTGTGTATGTGTGTGTGTGCTACATTGCTTCTGTCACATCTGACTCTTGGACCATGGACAAAACCAATGTCCCCTGCACTGCAAGGCAGACTCTTATCCATGGATTACCAGGGAATAGACTTGTTAAACTTTTTTCCTTTAGACCCCAGTGTAGTTGAATTCTAGTGCATCGCCCACTTGAAACTCATAAAAATTCACTGAGATTCAAAACAAAAGACTTTTAAGGAGAGCTAATATCATACATTAAAAAATGCAAATATAAGTGCTGCTGCTAAGTCGCTTCAGTCGTGTCCAACTCTGTGTGACCCCATAGACGGCAGCCCACCAGGCCCTGCCATCCCTGGGATTCTCCAGGCAAGAATACTGGAGTGGGTTGCCATTTCCTCCTCCAGTGCATAAAAGTGAAAAGTGAAAGTCAAGTCACTCAGTCGTGTCCGACTCTTAGCGACCCCATGGACTGCAGCCTACCAGGCTCCTCCGTCCATGGGATTTTCCAGGCAAGAGTACTGGAGGGGGGTGCCATTGCCTTCTCCAAATATAAGTGCAGTAGCCTTAAAGCTACATGTGCAAAGAAAAACATATGCATGGATTTTGTGGGAAGCATTTATTCCCTCTCATTTTTATAGAAAAGATGGGTATTGTGCCCTCTCTCAAGAATGGATTATTGGAAGAATAGTATAGTATTATACTGGAATACTATTGGAAGAATAGAATAGCATTGGAAGGATACCTCAAATCTAGCCTTCTCTAGATTCGAGGCTTGCTCTTTGTCACAGAAGGATTGATTCATAATTGTTGAATCTGAGATAAGGTCCAGCTTGCTTACCTCAACTACGTTTCAATACTGACAGAGAAATCTCTCTGCAAGTGATAGTTTTCTTTCTTCCCTTATTTTCCATGCAATAAGTACTGGCAAAGTTTCAGAAAGAAATTCTAAAATACTCTTCTGCTTATCCTGGGAGCATTAAGAAGAAATAATAGAAAACTTATTTTTTCTTTGGATTCAAGCAATATTCTCTGACCTAGATTTAAAGGTAATAGAGCTAATTTGAGTATATTTTTTTTCTTTTGATTAGAAATAGGTGCAATTTATGACCAATTATTATCATCAAACTCCCCCCACCACAATATTGTATGTACAAAGCCAAAGTTTTAAATTATTAAATTGTAATTGGAAAGGGACTTTCTACTTTGATCTGATTCTAAAGTTTTCCACATTTCTGAGTGCTAAAGAGTCAATTTTATAATACATCTCTAGTTGCTTAACACCTTTCATTTAAGAAACTCAAAATTTGTATGAAAAAAATGTCTGCTTAATGGTGGGCTAAAACAGTGGACATGGCCTACTAGACTGAGGGAACAATGTGACTGAATGGTAATTCTCCTTCTTTTGGGTAAAGCTCCTGTTGCTCCTATCAGTAGAATCTCTAGTAACAACTCTTATTTGCAGTGTTTTTTGTAATAGACTATACTGTGTTAATTCTAATCCCTAGCAATTATGTACATATGATAATGAAAAATAAGTTTTTAAAGAACAATTAGTATGAAATCACTCATCAGAGAAATGCAAATCAAAACCACTATGAGGTACCATTTCACACCAGTCAGAATGGCTACAATCCAAAAGTCTACAAGCAGTTAATGCTGGAGAGGGTGTGGAGAAAAGGGAACCCTCTTACACTGTTGGTGGGAATGCAAACTAGTACAGCCACTATGGAGAGCAGTGTGGAGAGTCCTTAAAAAACTGGAAATAGAACTGCCTTATGACCCAGCAATCCCACTGCTGGGCATGCACACTGAGGAAACCAGAATTGAAAGAGACACGTGTTCCCCAATATTCATCGCAGCACTGTTTACAATAGCTAGGACATGGAAGCAACCTAGATGTCCATCAGCAGATGAATGGATAAGAAAGCGGTGGTACATATACACAATGGAGTATTACTCAGCCATTAAAAAGAATACATTTGAATCAGTTCTAATGAGATGGATGAAACTGGAGCCTATTATACAGAGTGAAGTAAGCCAGAAAGAAAAACACCAATACAATATACTAACACATATATATGGAATTTAGAAAGAATGATAACCCTGTATGCGAGAGAGCAAAAGAGACACTGATGTATAGAACAGTCTTTTGGACTCTGTGGGAGAGAGAGAGGGTGGGGTGATTTTGGAGAATGGCATTGAAACATGTATAATATCATATAAGAAATGAATCACCAGTCCAGGTTCAATGCAGGATACAGGATGCCTGGGGCTGGTGCACTGGGATGACCCAGAGGGATGGTACGGGGAGGGAGGTGGGAGGGGGGTTCAGGAAGGGGAACATGTGCACACCTGTGGTGGATTCATGTTGATATATGGCAAAACCAATACAATATTATAAAGTAAATAATAATAATAATAAAGAAATGATAAATGGTTTAAAAATAAATAAAAGCAACAATAACAACTTTATTGTTATTGTTGTTTCAGGAGAAAAAAAAAGGAAAGAAAGCAAAAGAGATAGAGGTTTCCTTCTTCAACTTGGAGATAACCACACTTCTAAATCTAAAGACGTTAATGCACTAAAAATAGGTCTTTCATCTCATGTATCACATAGAATGAGAAATTTTTCCAGCAATTCTTCACTTCTTTCCAATTTCTGATTTTTCTATCTAAGAATTGGAACAGTATCTAGAGTGTGAATTGAAATAAAATTGAAAAAGGTACAAGTGCCTTTTCTTCCTATATTGAGGTTCACTTTTTTATACATAATATAATCTATGTGATTTGCCCTAAACCCAAAGACAGTATTAAAAAACTCAAGGTTTATTCAGTCAACGTTCTAAATAGTGATTAGCTAACAAAGAAATGAGAGATATAACAAAAATTATTAATATTAACTTGTCTGAAAAGTATTATAAGAAAATTACTTCTTTGGCATTAATGACTTTATCAGAGCCTAATCTGAGACTCTAAGGATGAAATTATTTGATACTATTAGCTAATAAAAACAGAATTTCATATATTCTGATTTTTCTCAATAACCTCTCCAACATGAGATATTTTTAAATATTCCAAAACTGTATATATCCCTACTACCCTCTGATATATTTGGATATGTTATATACTTGCATAATATAATCTACTAAAATATTAATTTTCTATCTACATATATGTTTGGTAAAAGTTCCTCAATCTAGTTGTTTCTGATCATAATAAAATTTATGAAAGCATATATTGGAGTAACTAATTTTTTTAATTGGCTATAGTCCAAGGTATTGAATATGTTAAATAAATTATTTGTATATATATTATTATGGTATTCCACATTACCAAAATTTTACCTAAAAGGGTCATGATATATTGATATTTAAAAGTATTTGAAGTATATGTTGTAGAGAATTTAATAATATATGCCATCGTACCCAAATGCAATTCACTTTTAAAAGGAACAACTACAAATTTTTATATCAATATCAGAGGGAAAATAACACAGCACCTGTGGTATTAGAATAGTGAAATATTCAATAAAATCCAAAAGGTAATTTTAAAAGAAAGATAAAATGAAAGTACCCTCTATTATTTAACTGTGATAACACAGATAATGTAGAATGAGGCTGTTAAATATCAATACAAAGTTGAACACACCACAACTAGTCTCTTGACATGTACAAAATTTTGCAAGTAAAAACAATGCTTCAGAAAAGGATTTCACACATCCTAGACATCAAACACTTGCACAGAGTCAAAGGTAGATTATAGTACACTGTGACACATCAGTTAGCACTCTGTTAAAAATGAGCAATTAAAAGGCAATTGTGATTTAAAAAAATAATTTACTCATCAAGTCTTACAGTGATTGAGAGGTAGCAGAAAAAATACTGGTCTTAGATGTGGGATGAATATGTGAGGATGTGTATGTGTGTATACACATATGTGTACACACATTGTATATAGATATGTTGTGTGCTGTGCTACATCACTTCAGTTGTGTCTGACTCTGCAACCCTATAGCCCGCCAGGTTCTTCTGTCCACAGGATTCTCCAAGCAAGAATATTGGAATGGGTTGCCATGTTCCCCTCCAGGAATGGAACCCATGTCTCTTATGTCTCCTGCATTGACAGGTAGGTTCTTTACCTTTAGAGCCACCTGGGAAGCCCAGTATATAGCTATAGGACACTTTTACTCCATTCCTGTTGTTTGGTATCTGCATATTTTTTATGGATGGAAAGTCAGTAGATAATAACATACTAAGCCTCAGAGAATTTAAGGAGTTTAACTAAGACCGCCCAATACACATTTAGTAAATTGCAGACCCAGTAGTTGAACTAATTTTAATCTGAGTCAAATGTCTTTGACTTTTTCTGCTATGCCACTCAAAACACTAATGACAATTCTGTCATTGGTTGACTCACAAACACTTGCTAACATGTAGATTCCACATTTTGGGATGGTCCCAAATGGCCATAAAGTAAGCAACTTGAAATTAGGAGGAGATATGGGCAAAAGACCAAATTAGAAAGAGGTTGAGTAACTATTAGTTAACTCTTTTCTTCTACTGCCAAATATTCCTATCACCAAGGAATTGTGCCATAGAAGGCAGCCAAAATTTTCCCCATCTTATCTTCTTCATACATCTCTGAGATATTTGTTACATCATACTTAGCCTTTTCAAGATGCTCTCTCAAATTCATGTTAAGCAGATATCATATTGAAATTTTTTTAGGGGGGCACTGGCAAAAGACATTTTAATTCATTCAATAGATAAGAATCTAGTATGTGCAAAGCACTGCAATGTAAGAGAGAACCATAGTCCAGAATTTAAAGTATGTGGGATGTTAGATATTAAACAAGAACTGAAAAATAAGCTGCAATGCTATCTTATTATGGGCTTCCCTCATAGCTCAGTTGGTAAAGAATCTGCCTGCAATGCAGTAGACCCTGGTTCCATTTCTGGGTAGGAAGCCCAAGAATAGCTAAAAAAAATCCGTCTACAATGTGGGAGACCTGGGTTTAATCCCTGGGTTGGAAAGATCACCTGGAGAAGGGAAAGGCTACCCACTCCAGTATTCTGACCTGGAGAATTCCATGGACTGTATAGTCCATATGATTGCAAAGAGTTGGACACAACTGGGTGACCTTCACTTTCATCATATTATGGACAAGTCAATTACTTCATTTCTTGGCCATCAACCCACACATCTAGGGCTATCAACCCACATATTCTGGTCAAAAACATTTTCAGAAATCTTTTCTTCTTTTTTTTTTTCTGAAATTGGCTCACACCTGGTACCAATTGCCACAGATTGTGCTTCACTGAGCACAGAGCCATCTCTGGAAGATAAAAAAAGTACTAGGAGAAGAGAAAAGTTGCCATGGGATATAGTCTCAGCAGAAAATCTAAGCTAATTTCTCTGATGCTGGATAGACTTCCACAGTTATCCCCATATAGGGTGAGAGTGCTAGGCCCTCATACATGTGATTTCATGTGAGCTACACTGAGTGGAGGGAAAGGTCCTGCGAGTGCTGACTTGTTTCAGATGAACCAGTTCTTAAAAAGATCTGACAGCTGAGGGTTGTTTGCTGCTAGGCATCCTGGGAACTAGGCAAATACGTCTCTCCTTCCTAACGTGGTACTTGGCAGAGCCTCAGCATCTCCTTCTTGACAAGGTGTGTCGCAGAGCATCAGAGTGTCCTTTCTAACTGCTAAGCCAAGATGGACAGGATGTTTGGCTGTTTGGGTTTGGAATGTCAGCAGGAGGATCTGTGCTGGAGGTCAGTGTAAATGAATTATCTGTGTACATATGATCAGTAAAGCCATGACCTGGTTATCTCTCTTCCCAAAGGAAGAAGGGAGAGATACTCTGAGAAAGAAAGGGTCTCAGACTAGGACTCGGAATCGCAACAAATCAAGGAGGGCATTCTGCAAAGGAGAGCAAGAGGAAGATTCCAAGAGAGAAGTTTGAAATTATTCTACTTGAATTCAGATTTTTCTTTTGACTATTAGCTCTCCATTTCCTTGTTACTATTTTTGTTCTTGAATCATGTGGATGGGCACTTAATAATTTGGAGTTCAGAGAACTTCAGGAACAGAAAAATTAAATAAGAAATGCTATATTTACCTCAGGTGGAAATGAGGTTTCATTTCAAAGAACATGAATAAGTTTAAAAGGTGAAATGATCATATAAATAGAGGATAAGTGTCGTGCCTTTCAGTGGCTGAGTCTAGGAGATTTTAATCTGAATAGGTAAGAAAGATAACAAAAAAAGAATTAATATTAGTATCAAATGGATTGTATTGTTGCTTGAAATATACATTCGCAAAATTATGTATGACTACAATCCTGACAAACTCATTTTGAGTCTTTTCCCCGTATATTTAGAAAAAATGGATTCAGGTGTTAGGGAGTTCAGAAAGAACTAGAATCACTCTTGGTGCTCCCTCAAATTATATTTTAAAACTAATGAATGGATTCTTATTTCACAACCTAATGTAGCTACTTTTAGAATTAAGGGAGGGATATGTTTACCAGAGGGACAGGATAGGTTTGATGGGCAGTCTAGAGGGTTTTTGGCATTATCTGCACTCTATGTGTCACATCATATATATATATATATATATATATATATATATATATATTATAAATCAGATTTTTAACTTTTCATTTTGAGATAATTATAGTTTAACTTGCAGTTGTATAAAATAGAGAGATCAGCTATACTTGCTATCCAGTTTGTCTCAATTGTAAGATATTACATAGCTGTAGTAAATATCACAATTAGGATTGACAGCAATACAACCCACTCACCTGATTCAGATTTCACCAGTACCACTTGTGTGTGTGAGAGAATGCTTGTGTATGCATTTAATTCTGTGCAATTTTATAATGTTTTTAACATGCCATTATGTTTTTACAAGTATATGTAAATGGAACTTGTATTCTGACCTTTGAAATTCAGTTGAAATGCTTTTTTTTTTTTGAAGAAAGAAAGAAATTCCATGTAAATTTGATGTAATTCACTGATAGCTCAGTTGGTAAACAATCCACCTGCAATGCAGGAGACCCTGCTTCCATTCCTGGGTCTGGAAGAACCACTGGAGAAGGGATAGGCTACCCACTCCAGTATTCTTTTGGGCTTCCCTTGAGCTCAGCTGGTGAAGAATCTGCCTGCAATGCGGGAGACGTGGGTTCAATCCCAGGGTTGCTAAAATCCCCTGGAGAAGTGAAATGCTACCTGCTCCAATATTCTGGCTTGGAGAATTTCATGGACTGTATAGGGGTTCCAAGAGTTGGACACTGAAAAGTGACTTTTACTTTCACTTATGATTATAAAAAGTAATTTATAGAGGACATACCTAGGATAAAGGGAACTTTTTAGTTTATGATATGTAGACATATTATTCCAGGGTGATTGTCTTCAGCTTTTTATCATGCATCTATGCAAAATATGTATTATTTTAAAGAAAGAAGGTAGTTACACCTAATGCCTATATTTTAGTATCATTCTAGCTTTTATCTTAGTAATTGCTGGTAAGTAAAGATGCCCTGATATTTTAGTTTTCCAAATCTTATATCACTGTTCAGATGAGGAATATGTGTAAATCCATTCTAGATGGTTCAAAGAGGAATCTTGTTTAGTTTTCTGAGGACACAGTTCTTACTACAAATTTTGAAGAACAGAAGTAAACATACCCACTTATGTGTGTGTATGTGTATGTATATACACCACATATGTGTATTCGTATGCACAAGCACATAGACACACAAACTTCAGTAAGCTGTTTCTTCTATTTCATGTGATAGTCAGTGTATATGTGTCAGTATAATGCATACTTTTCTACTGAGTGCACAAAATATATGTGAGGACATAGAGCTCAAGAGCTAATATTCTAATGTGACAATAATAGGACACATGCTGAAGCTCATTATTTAGATTCTAATTAACTGCCTTAAAGGTACCAAAGTATTCCATATGTTTCACATAGTGTATTTTCCTTTCTTTTTTCATATGTGACTAGTACATTTTCCTGTACCTAATTCCTTGGAAAAATAAGTTTCTTAGACAAAAATGAGGCTTGTATATTTTAAGTCAGCATAAAGAAATTTGATTATCAAATTTGATAGTACTTAGAGACAGAATGGGAAAGACTAGAGATCTCTTCAAGAAAATTAGAGATACTAAGAAAATATTTCATGCAAAGATGGGCTCGATAAAGGACAGAAATGGTATGGATCTAACAGAAGCAGAAGATATTAAGAAGAGATGGCAAGAATACACAGAAGAACTGTACAAAAAAGATCTTCACGACCCAGATAATCATGATGGTGTGATCACTCACCTAGAGCCAGACATCCTGGAATGTGAAATCAAGTGGGCTTTAGGAAGCATCACTATGAACGAAGCTAGTGGAGGTGATGGAATTCCAGCTGAGCTATTTCAAATCCTGAAAGATGATGCTGTGAAAGTGCTGCACTCAATATGCCAGCAAATTTGGAAAACTCAGCAGTGGCCACAGGACTGGAAAAGGTCAGTTTTCATTCCAATCCCAAAGAAAGGCAATGCCAAAGAATGCTCAAACACCGCACAATTGCACTCATCTCACATGCTAGTAAAGTAATGCTCAAAATTCTCCAAGACAGGCTTCAGCAATACATGAACTGTAAACTTCCTGATGTGCAAGCTGGTTTTAGAAAAGGCAGAGGAATCAGAGATCAAATTGCCAACATCCACTGGATCATGGAAAGAGCAAGAGAGTTCCAGAAAAACATCTATTTCTGCTTTATTGACTATGCCAAAGCCTTTGACTGTGTGGATCACAATAAACTGTGGAAAATTCTGAAAGAGATGGGAATACCAGACCACTTGATCTGCCTCCTGAGAAATTTGTATGCAGGTCAGGAAGCAACAGTTAGAACGGGACATGGAACAACAGACTGGTTCCAAATAGGAAAAGGAGTACGTCAAGGCTGTATATTGTCACCCTGCTTATTTAACTTATATGCAGAGTACACCATGAGAAACCCTGGGCTGGAAGAAACACAAGATAGAATCAAGATTGCTGGGAGAAATATCAATAACCTCAGATATGCAGATGACACCACCCTTATGGCAGAAAGTGAAGAGGAACTCAAAAGCTTCTTGATGAAAGTGAAAGTGGAAAGTGAAAAAGTTGGCTTAAAGCTCAACTTTCAGAAAACAAAGATCGTGGCATCTGGTCCCATCACTTCATGGGAAATAGACGGGGAAACAGTGGAAACAGTTTCAGACTTTATTTTGGGGGGCTCCAAAATCACTACAGATGGTGACTGCAGCCATGAAATTAGAAGACACTTACTCCTTGGAAGGAAAGTTATGACCAACCTAGATAGCATATTCAAAAGCAGAGACATTACTTTGCCAACAAAGGTTCATCTAGTCAAGGCTATGGTTTTTCCTGTGGTCATGTATGAATGTGAGAGTTGGACTGTGAAGAAGGCTGAGTGCTGAATAATTGATGCTTTTGAACTGTGGTGTGGGAGAAGACTCCTGAGAGTCCCTTGGACTGCAAGGAGATCCAACCAGTCCATTCTGAAGGAGATCAGCCCTGGGCTTTCTTTGGAAGGAATGATGCTAAAGCTGAAACTCCAGTACTTTGGCCACCTCATGCGAAGAGTTGACTCATTGGAAAAGACTGTGATGCTGGGAGGGATTGGGGGCAGGAGGAGCAGGGGATGGCAGAGGATGAGATGGCTGGATGGCATCACTGACTCAATGGACGTGAGTCTGGGTGAACTCTGGGAATTGGTGATGGACAGGGAGGCCTGGCATGCTGCGATTCATGGGGTCGCAGAGAGTCAGACACAACTGAGCAAATGAACTCTACTGACTTACATCAATACATTTCATCATCTTACTGTTTCCCAAACCATATGTAAAAATCAAATACAGTTTTGTGCATATCATCCTTGCCTTCTAAAATCATAAAGTAAGAAGTAGAAAATAATAATACTGTTTCTAGTGAATGTTTTCAGAAGTTAAAAATTAGATGAACTTTAGAATTGCCATTAGATCAAATCAGATCAGTCCCTCAGTCGTGTCCGACTCTTTGCGACCCCATGAATCACAGTATGCCAGGCCTCCCTGTCCATCACCAACTCTTGGAGATCAAACTCATGTCCCTCGAGTCGGTGATGCCATCCAGTCAACTCATCCTCTGTCGTCCCCTTCTCCTCCTGCCCCTAACCCCTCCCAGCATCAGAGTCTTTTCCAATGAGTTAACTCTTTGCATGAGGTGGCCAAAGTACTGGAGTTTCAGCTTTAGCATCATTCCTTCCAAAGAAATCCCAGGGCTGATCTCCTTCAGAAGGGACTGGTTGGATCTCCTTGCAGTCCAAGGGACTCTCAAGAGTCTTCTCCAACACCACAGTTCAAAAGCATCAATTCTTCGGCGCTCAGCCTTCTTCACAGTTCAACTCTCACATCCATACATGACCACAGGAAAAACCATAGCCTTGACTAGATGAACCTTTGTTTGCAAAGTAATGTCTCTGCTTTTAAATATGCTATCTAGGTTGGTCATAACTTTCCTTCCAAGGAGTAAGCGTCTTCTAATTTCATGGCTGCAGTCACCATCTGCAGTGATTTTGGAGCCCAGAAAAATAAAGTCTGACAGTGTTTCCACTGTTTCCATAACATTAATGTAAGTTCTTAATTCATGAGTAGGTTAAATTTTTAAAAATAAAATCTTTAACTGCAACTGATTTAAAATTCTCTTTAGTTGATACATTTAAAAATATTTATAGTATTTTGTGTCCATAATTTCAAATATAATTTTGACATGGTAGCAGTTTCTTGTATCTTTGAGATGAGAAGGAAACCAAAAACATTCAAGATGTTTTTATTTTAACTTTCTTTTCAAACTGGTATAGATCAACGTCATCATGAGAAATCAAAAAGCACTGCATGTGTTGAGAATTTTCATATGGTATCTGGATATCACCATAAAGAGATTGTGCAGAACTTTTGTTCCCCATTTTTATAACTTTGCATATTGCTGAAAATATCTAATAGGCTATTTAATTTAGTTTGTAAAATTCTTTAATAAATGGATGATTAGATTGATACACATTTGAAAAGAATTTTGGCTACCATTCATGTCTTCACAATCTCCATATATTTAGGCTCTGTTATATGTCAGTGAATTAAGTCTTATGCAGAACTACAGCCTCATAAAAACTAAATATATTGACTATGTTTTTCTGCATTATTGACATTATACTTGTTTATATGTTGTTAGCAATTATGTGTTGCTTATAGAGGAGATTATATAAGACATAAATATAGATTTAATTTAAAACTCATGGGGAAAGCCATATGATGCAAAAGGAAAAGCAATGTTGACATTCAGTTCAGTTCAGTCGCTCAGTTGTGTCTGACTCTTTGCAACCCCATGAATCGCAGGACGCCAGGCCTCTCTGTCCATCACCAACTCCCGGAGTTCACCCAGACTCACGTCCATTGAGTCAGTGATGCCATCCAGCCATCTCATCCTCTGTTGTCCCCTTCTCCTCCTGCCCCCAATCCCTCCCAGCATCAGAGTCTTTTCCAATGAAGCAACTCTTCGCATGAGGTGGCCAAAGTACTGGAGTTTCAGCTTTAGCATCATTCCTTCCAAAGAAATCCCAGGGCTGATCTCCTTCAGAATGGACTGGTTGGATCTCCTTGCAGTCCAAGGGATTCTCAAGACTCTTCTCCCACACCACAGTTCAAAAGCATCAATTCTTCAGCGCTCAGCCTTCTTCACAGTCCAACTCTACATGCATACATGACCACAGAAAAAACCATGGCCTTGACTAGACGGAACTTTGTTGGCAAAGTAATGTCTCTGCTTTTGAATATGCTATCTACTGAGTTGTAAAAAGACTGTAAATACGATTCTTAAAAACATGGATGCAGGGTACATCATGAGAAACGCTGGGCTGGAAGAAGCACAATCTGGAATCAAGATTGCTGGGAGAATATCAATAACTTCAGATATGCAGATGACATCACCCTTATGGCAGAAAGTGAAGAGGAACTAAAAAGCCTCTTGATGAAAGTGAAAGAAGAGAGTGAAAAACTTGGCTTAAAGCTCAACATTCAGAAAATTAAAATCATGGCATCTGGTCCCATCACTTCATGGGAAATAGATGGGGAAACAGTGGAAACAGTGTCAGACTTTATTTCTTTGGGCTCCAAAATCACTGCAGATGGTGATTGAAGCCATGAAGTTAAAAGATACTTACTTCTTGGAAGGAAAGTTATGACCAACCTAGATAGCATATCAAAAAGCAGAGAGATTACTTTGCCAACAAAGGTTCGTCTAGTCAAGGCTATGGTTTTTCCTGTGGTCATGTATGGATGTGAGAGTAGGACTGTGAAGAAAGCTGAGTGCTAAAGAGTTGATGTTTTTGAATTGTGGTGTTGGAGAAGACTCTTGAGAGTCCCTTGGACTGCAAGGAGATCCAACCAGTCCATCCTAATGGAGATCAGTCCTGGGTGTTCATTGGAAGGACTGATGCTGAAGCTGAAACTCCAATACTTTAGCCACCTCATGTGAAGAGCTGACTCATTGGGAAAGACTCTGATGCTGGGAGGGATTGGGGGCATGAGGAGAAGGGGACTACAGAGGATGAGTTGACTGGATAGCATCACCGACTCGATGGACATGAGTTTGATCTCCAGGAGTTGGTGATGGACAGGGAGGCCTGGCATGCTGTGATTCATGGGGTCACAAAGAGTTGGATACGACTGAGTGACTGAACTGAAAAACATGGAAATATAATACAGACCTGAAGAATGACCTTGAGTGAGTGAAGTCACTCAGTTGTGTCCGACTCTTTGGGACCCCATGGACTGTAGCAGCCTACCACACTCCTCTGTCTATGGGATTTTCCAGGCAAGAGTACTGGAGTGGGTTGCCATTTCCTTCTCCAGAGGATCTTCCCGACCCAGGGATTGAACCCAGGTCTTCCGCATTGTAGGCAGACGCTCTACTCTCTGAGCCACCAGGGAAGTTCAAAGAATGACCTGATTACTATTAAATTATTTGCATAATGCTGATAAAACATTTGCTAAGTATTAACTCACATATGGAGTTAAAATGCTCTCTTAAAAAATAATAGATCTGAATCTCTTGTCCTACTGATTTTTGCAAAAGAGTGAATGCGTTTGCTACTGGGCAGAAGCTAAAAGTGGATCTGAAAATGCTATGAAATTCACTGTTCATTTGGATAAAGTTTGAGTTTTAATTTCAATAACCTCAACTGAGAAATAGGAATACTATTAAATCATGATATTATTAGGTTTTTGTTTAATTTATGTATTCACCTACTCTTGCTGATTAACTGAGTAGTTAAAAGCTGTCAGGAAAAAAAAAAAAGTAAAGCTGAGCACAAATTAAATATGTTTACTTGAATTCTGAATTCATATTAGTGTGTTTTATTTTTACAGATATAGAAATGCTTCAATAAATAGTAGAGCATTGATTATAACTTAATTCTTATGAGACCTGTATGAATATATAATACTAGAAGCTATGTTTTCCTTTTCACTATTAATAGTACCAGCCAATTCTTTTTCATCATTTTTTGTTTGTTTGAGAGAGGTTGAAGAGGGAAGGTTACTAGTACTCAAATAACTTACTGAAAATTAAATTTAATAGAATCTAAAATGGAAATATATTTCCCAGAGGAAGCAAGGAAGTTTGCTTTCTTTCAAGCCTGAGACCTTGCGCTTCTTAAGGGCTGAAAACTTACATACCTTATGTAGTTACATGGTAATTTATATCAATCATGGTACATAACATAAAGTTGTTGTTTAATTAATATTTATATAATTGAATTTTAAGTGTTCAGAAAACATAATTGTGAAATTAACATTTGTTTATACCATAATTTGGCCCAAACAAAAACGTTGCCATCAAAAGACAATTTATAATCTTGGTAGTGTATTTTCTACCTAACTCAAATTCTTTAGAGCTATGACTGATACAGCCATGTCCTTTGTAACCTATGCAGATAGATAAGATTATCATAATCCTTCTACTTATGACTTTATTTTTTTCATGGTAAGACTAGAACTTTAAAAAAATTTTAGAATATAGTTGATATATTAATACAATGTTGTGTTAGTTTCAGGTGTATGAAGTGAAAGTCTCTCAGTCGTGTCCAATGCTTTGTGATCCCATGTGCTATATAGTAGATCCTTGCTAAGTCACTTCAGTCGTGTCTGACTCTGTGCGACCCCATAGACGGCAGCCCACCAGGCTTCCTCGTCCCTAGGATTCTCCAGGCAAGAACACTGGAGTGGGTTGCCATTTCCTTCTCCAATGCATGAAAGTGAAAATTGAAAGTGAAGCCACTCAGTCGTGTCCAACTCCTAGCGACCCCATGGACTGCAGCCTACCAGGCTCCTCCATGCATTGGATTTTCCAGGCAAGAGTACTGGAGTGGGGTGCCATTGCCTTCTCCGATAGTAGATCCTTATGAATTATTTATTTTATATGTAGTAATGTGTGTATGTCAATCCCAATCTCCCAATTTATCCCTCTCCCTCACCTTCTGGTGACCATAGTTTGTTTTCTACATCCATGACTCTGTGTCTGTTTTGTAGATAAGTTCATTTATACTTTATTTTTTTTTTTTTTAGATTCCACATATCAGCTCAGTTCAGTTCAGTCGCTCAGTCATGTCCGACTCTTTGTAACCCCATGAATCGTGGCACACCAGGGCTCCCTGTCTATCACCAACTCCTGGAGTTCACTCAAACTCATGTCCATTGAGTCGGTAATGCCATCCAGCCATCTCATCCTCTGTCATCCCCTGCTCCTCCTGCCCCCAATCCCTCCCAGCATCAGAGTCTTTTCCAATGAGTCAACTCTTCACATGAGGTAGCCAAAGTACTGGAGTTTAAGTTTCAGCATCAGTCCTTCCAATGAACACCCAGGGCAGATCTCCTAGGATGGACTGTTTGGACCTCCTTGCAGTCCAAGGGACTCTCAATAGTCTTCTCAAACACCACAGTTCAAAAGCATCAATTCTTTGGTGCTCAGCTTTCTTCACAGTCCAGTTTCCAGTAAGGGAGTTGGGAGACAGCAAGGAGGGACTTAGATTGCTGGCAGAAGTAAACACAAATACCTGTGGGGTGATAAGTGGTGAAATCTGCAAGGAGTCTAGGATGCCAGTGTTGACTCTCGCCTGTCTTCAGTGACAGAAACTCTGGACAGCTGTGATTCATGGGGTCACAAAAAGTTGGACATGACTGAGCGACTGAACTGAACTGTCTTCTAAAATGTCTGTGCTATTTTTATCTTTCCACCAGCAATGTATGAGTGATTCAGTTTCTTCATGTACTTGCCAGCATTTAGTATTGTCACTAGTTTTTATTTTAACCGTTCTGATAGGTGTAAACTGCTGCCTCATTGTGCTTAAAAAGCCAGATAGCCATCCATATCTAATGGCTACTGGTGTTGAGCCTTTTGTTCACATGTTAGCCATGTGTACTCATTTATGGGAAATATTGGTTAATCAATTTTGCTAATTTTGTCAATTATTTTATTATTTATTATTTAAATAATTTATTTATTAATAAAATTATTTATTTTATTATTTTATGTTTCAGATTCTTTATTGTGAATTATAAAACATTTTTACGATTCATGATTATTAATTTGTGGTATGTTTTAATTATAATATTGCTTAATGTATTTTTCTTAGTATGAAAATACACACACACACACACACACACACACAGTCTACTCCTATAGCTTTACCACTTCCAATGAAGGGTAAAAACTTTATTTCCATTTCGGTTCCTTTATATTTGCCACTTTTAAAATATAATTGCTTTGATATTAGTTGTTATTTTAATTTTTATTTGTATGAGTATTATTTAGAAACCTGATGGAAATAGTCTACTATATGTCTATTGCTGCTGCTGCTAAGTCGCGTCAGTCGTGTCTGACTCTTCGCGACCGCATGGACTGTAGCCCACCAGGCTCCTCCGTCCGTGGGATTTTCCAGGCAAGAGTACTGGAGTGGGGTGCCATTGACATGTCTATTACATGTACGTATATTTGTGCTCTTTCCATTGTTTTTTTCTTTCTGATCCTTTGAGAGTTCATCTTCTATCATTTTGTTTCTGTTTGAAGAACTTCCTTAGCCATTCTTCAACAGTAGGTTTTTTAATTTCCTTCATCTAAGGATGACTTTGTTTTTCCTTTGAGAGATTGAATATCTAGACAATTGGCATGCAGTATTTTAAGATAGAACTCTACCCACAATATGAAGTAGTAAGTCTAGGAATTCAAACCACAACCTGTGTAGCAGACAGCCCCAGTCAAGACTTGATCAATAACTGACAGATTTTTTTTTTGTCCCTCTTTTCAATGTAGGACTAAGTGGTAAAAACCAAGTGTGTTCTTCTAACTAATCGTTTAAGATCCCCTGCTACTAGTTCACCTGCCTCTAGTTTTCCCATGTCAACAGTTTTCAATTAGGGCCTACCTGAAGGCTTCCTTTTTTGCCATTATGAAGTTTTTAGTTTCTTGGAGTCTCTGCCAAATGTAACTGATGTTGTCAGACTCACTTGCTATAGAACAAACTCTGAACAAATAGTTTTGATCATTCTCATTTGGATAGTCTTTATTTAAACATCTTCATTCCTGAAGAATATTCTTGAAAGATGAAACTGACAGTTCTCATTTCTTACTTTTCAGTGATTAAAAAATGTTGTGTCACTTACTCTCTGATTTCAAATGAGAAATTTGCTGTAATCGGAACTGTTTATTTAATTTATATGCAGAGTACATCATGAGAAACGCTGGACTGGAAGAAACACAAGCTGGAATCAAGATTGTGGGGAGAAATATCAATTACCTCAGATATGCAGATGACACCACCCTTAGGCAGAAAGTGAAGAGGAACTCAAAAGCCTCTTGATGAAAGTGAAAGTGGAGAGTGAACAAGTTGGCTTAAAGCTCAACATTCAGAAAACAAAGATCGTGGCATCCGGTCCCATCACTTCATGGGAAATAGATGGGGAAACAGTGGAAACAGTGTCAGACTTTATTTTTCTGGGCTCCAAAATCACTACAGATGGTGACTGCAGCCATGAAATTAAAAGATGCTTACTCCTTGGAAGGAAATTTATGACCAACCTAGATAGCATATTCAAAAGCAGAGACATTACTTTGCCAACAAAGGTTCATCTAGTCAAGGCTATGGTTTTTCCTGTGGTCATGTATGGATGTGAGAGTTGGACTTGTGAAGAAGGCTGAGCGCCGAAGAATTGATGCTTTGAACTGTGGTGTTGGAGAAGACTCTTGAGAATCCCTTGGACTGCAAGGAGATCCAACCAGTCCATTCTGAAGGAGCTCAGCCCTGGGATTTCTTTGGAAGGAATGATGTTAAAGCTGAAACTCCAGTACTTTGGCCACCCAGTTGCCTCATTGGAAAAGACTGTGATGCTGGGAGGGATTGGGGGCAGGAGGAGAAGGGGACAACAGAGGATGAGATGGCTGGATGGCATCACTGACTCGATGGATGTGAGTCTCAGTGAACCCTGGGAGTTGGTGATGGACAGGGAGGCCTGGCGTGCTGCGATTCATGGGGTCGCAAAGAGTTGGACACGACTGAGCGACTGATCTGATCTGATCTGAACTAGGATTCTCCTATAGGTAATATCTTATTTCTCTGCCTGTTTTCAAGATTATTTTTATTTAGTTTTCAGAAGTTTAATTTTGCTGTATCTCAGTATAGATTTATCCTATTTGTGGTATTTCTTGGTTCCTGTAATCTGTAGGTTTATAAATTTCACTAAATTTGAGCTCAGTCATTATTTTAGCATCTTTGTATTTCCTTACCTTCTGAGATTCTAATGGTGTGAATGTTGTTTTTACTGTCCTATAAATTGTAGAGGATGTATTTTTAAAATTCTACCGTTTCTCTAAAGTTCCAGTTGGGTATATTTTATTGATCTGTCCACAGGTCCACTAATTATGTCACCTCTATACTTAGACCCAGTGACTTTTTTTTAAGTGTAAGTGTTTTTCAGTTTTATAATTTCCTTTTCATCCTTGAAATTCCTGTTTTTGATATTTATTTTTATTTGTTACAGAAGATTAGCAGTTTCTTGTTTAAATTTTGTTATCATTGCTGCTTTAAAATCCTTGTATAATTCCACCATCTGATTACTCTTGGCATTGATATCAGCTGTCTTTTCTCATTCCAGTTGTGATTTTTATGTTTCTTGGAATGACAGATATTTTACAATTGTTTTCCTGGGTATTTTGTCAAGTATGTTAGAAGTCTCTGGTTCTAATAGACGTCTTCTATTTCAGCAGTCATTCTGTTTAGGTTTAGCATACAGATCTTGACATGTTTTTATGAGGTATATTTCAGTTTTGTATTTGTTTTCTTTAAACTGAAGTAAAGTTGATTTACAATTTTTTTTAGTTTTAAATATACACTATAGTGACTCAATGTTTCATATTATACTCCATTTAAAGTTATTATAAAATATTGATTATATTCCTTGTGTGGTACATTATATCCTTGAATCTTACTTACCTAGATTCCCTTTCTCTATATTGTTCTTCCCTCTCCTCCTCTTCCTCTCTTAACTATTGGTTTGTTCTCTGTATCTGTCTGTGAGTCTGATTCTGTTTTGTTATAGTCATTTGGTTTTCTTTTTATTTTTTGGAGTTCACACATAAGCAAAAACATACAGTATTTGTGTTTCTCTGTTTGACTTACTTCATTAAGCACAGTACCTTCCCAGTTCATCCTTGCTGTTGGAAATTGCATTTTTTTTTCTTAGATGAGTAGTATTCCATTGTATACATTCATGCATGTATGTGTACATTATCTCCAGCTTTGCTCCCACCTCCCCGCCCCCCACGCCCTGAGAATTTTTGTGGCAATCTTTTATTTTTCCACATAAATTTTAGAATTATTAGTTCTACTTCTGTGAAGAATACTGTTGGTATTTTGATAAGGATTATACTGAATCTGTATTGTCTTTAAACAATATAAATTATTCTAATCTTTGAACACAGTATCTTTCCATCTGTGTCTTTTTCAGTTTATTGCATCAGTGGCTTACAGTTTTGAAGTAGAGGTATTTTACCCTCTTAGATTTATTCGTAAGTATTTTATTCTTTTTGATGTAATTCTAAATGGAATTGTTTTCTTAAATTCTCTTTTTGAAGGTTTGCTGTTAATGTATAGAATATAAGACATTTCTGTGTATTAAATTTGTATCCTTGTCTGTAGACTTTTTGATGATGGCCATTCTAAATAGTGTGAGGTGAGATCTCATTGTGGTTTTAATTTGCATTTCTCTAATAATGAGCAATGTTGAACATCTTTTAATGTGTTTGTTAGCCATCTGTATGCCTTCTTTGGAGAAATGTCTGTTTAGGTCTCTTTCCCACTTTTTGATTGGGTTGTTTTTCTGGTATTGAGTTGTATGAGCTGCTTGTATATTTTGGAAATTAATCCTTTGTCAGTTGTTTCATTTGCTGCTATTTTCTCCCATTCTGAGAGCTGTCTTTTCACCATACTTATAGTTTCCTTTGCTGTACAAAAGCTTTTAAGTTTAATCAGGTCCCACTTGTTTACTTTTGTTTTTATTTCCATTACACTAGGAGGTGGGTCATAGAGGATCTTGTTTTGATTTATGTCATCGAGTGTTTTGCCTATGTTTTCCTCTAAGAGTTTTATAGTTTCTGGTCTCACATTTACATCTTTAACCCATTTTGAGTTTATCTTTGTGTATGGTGTTAGGAACTGTTCTAATTTCATTCTTTTACATGTAGAATTCCAGTTTCCCAGCACCACTTATTGAAGAGGCTGTCTTTACACCACTGTATATTCTTGCCTCCTTTGTCAAAAATAAGGTACCCATAGGTGCATAGGTTTATTTATGGGCTTTCTATTTTATTCTATTGGTCTATATTTCTGTTTTTGTGCCAGTACCATGTGGTCGTGATGACTGTAGCTTTGTAATCTGAAGCCAGGAAGGTTGATTCCTCCAGCTCCATTCTTCCTCAAGACTGTTTTGGCTATTTGGGGTCTTTTGTGTTTCCATATGAATTGTGAATTTTTTTTTTTTTCTAATTCTATGAAAGCCATTGGTAATTCGATAGAGATTGCATGAATCTATAGATTGCACTTGGTTGTATAGTCATTTTCACAATAAATATTGATTCTTCCTGCCCAGGAACATCAAATCTCTCTCCATCTGTTTACGTTGTCTTTGACCTCTTTATTAGTGTCTTACAAATTTTTGTGTACAGTTCTCCTTAGGTAAGTTTATTCCTAGATATTTAATTCTTTTTGTTGCAGTAGTGAATGTGACTGATTGCTTAACTTCTCTGATTTTTCATTGTTAGTATATAGACTTGCAAGTGATTTCTGTGTATTGATTTTTGTATCCTGCTACTTTGCTAAATTCACTGATTAGCTCTAGTAGTTTTCTGATACTATCTTTTGGGTTTTCTATGTACAGTATCATGTCATCTGCAAACAGTGAGAGCCTTAATTCTCTTTTGATCTGGATTCCTTTTATTACTTTTTCTTCTCTTATTGCTGTAGCTAGGACTTCCAGAACTGTGTTGAATAACAGTGCTGAAATTGGACACCCTTGTCTTGTTCCTGATCTTAGGGGGAATGCTTTCAGTTTTTCACCATTGAGAATAATGTTTGCTGCAGGCTTATCGTATATGGCCTTTACTATTTTGAGGTAGGTTCCTTCTATGCCCATTTTCGAAGAGTTTTAATCATACATGGGTGATGAATTTTGTCAAAGGCTTTTTCTGCATCTATTGAGATTATCATATGGTTTTTATCTTTCAATTTGTTAATATGGTATATCACATTGATTGATTTGCATATATTGAAGAATCCTTGCATCCCTGGAATAAACCCAACTTGATCATGGTGTATGAACTTTTTGATGTGTTGTTGAATTCTGTTTGCTAAAAATTTGTTGAGGATTTTGCATCTATGTTCATAAGTGATACTGGCCTGTAGTTTTCCTTTTTTCTATTGTCTTTGTTTTGATTTGGTATCAGGGTCATGGTGGCCTTGTAGAATGAGTTTGAAAGAGTTCATTCCTTTGCAATTTTTTTAAAAGACTTTTAGAAGGATAGGCATTAGCTCTTTTCTAAAATTTGATAGAATTCTCCTGTAAAGCCATCTGGTCCCGGACCTTTGTTTTTTTGGGAGATTTTTTATTACAGCTTCAATTTCAGTGCTTGTAATTGGGTTGTTCATAACTTCTATTTCTTCCTGGTTCAGTCTTGGAAGACTGAACTTTTCTAAGAATATGTCCATTTCTTCCAGCTTATCTATTTTATTGCCATATAGGTGTTCATAATAGTCTCTTACAATCCTTTGTATTTATGCATTATCTGTTATTACAGCTCCTATTTCATTTCTAATTTTGTTCATTTGATTCTTTTCTTTTTTTTCTTGATGAGTCTGGCTAAAGTTTTGTCAATTTTGCTTATCTTATCCAAGAACCAGCTTTTAGTTTTATTAATCTTTACTATTGTTTCTTTCATTTCTTTTCCATTTATTTCTGTTTGGATCTTTATGATTTATTTTATTCTACTCACTTGGGGCTTTTTTGTTCCCTTTCCAGTTGTTTTAGGTGTAAAGTTAGGTTGTCTATTTGATGTTTTTCTTGTTTCCTGAGGTAGGATTGTATTGCTATAAACTTCCCCCTTTGAACTGCTTTTGCTGCATCCCATATGTTTTGAGTTGTTATATTTTCATTGTCATTTGTTTTTGGAAAATTTTTTTATTTCCCTTTTGATTTTTTTCACTAACCTGTTTGTTATTTAGGAACGTGTTGTTTTATCTCTATGTGTTTGTGTTTCTTGCCATTTTTTCTTGCAATTGATATCTAATCTCGCAGCATTGTGGTCAGAGAAGATGCTTGATATGATTTCAATTTTCTTAAATTTACTGAGGTTTGATTTTTGACCCAAGATGACCATCATCTTGGGTCAAAAATATCCAGGTCAAATATCCTGGTGAATGTTCCATGTCCACTTGAAAAGAAGGTGTATTATTCTGCATTTGAATGGAGTGTCCTGAAGATATCAATGAAATCCATCTCATTTAATGTATCGTTTAATACTTGTGTTTCCTTATTAATTTTGTTTTGATGATCTGTCCTTTGGTGTGAGTGGGGTGTTAAAGTCTCCTACTATTATTGTCTTATTGTCAATTTCTCTTTTATGTCTGTTAGTATTTGTCTTATGTATTGAGGTGCTCCTATGTTGGGTGCATAGGTATTCACAACTGTTGTGTCTTCCTCTTGGATTGATCTCTTGATCATTATGTAATGTCCTTCCTTATCTCTTGTAATATTCTTTATGTTAAGGTCCTTTTTGTCTGATATGAGGATTGCTACTCCAGCTTTCTTTTGCTTCCTGTTTGCATGGAACATATTTTTCCATTCTCTTAGTTTCAATCTTTATGTGACTTTAGGTCTGAAGTGGGTTTCTTGTAGACAGCCCACATATGGGTCTTGTTTGTTTTATCCATTCGATCAGTCTGTGTTTGCTGGTTGGAGCATTTATTCCATTTACATTTAAAGTAATTATTGATATATATGTTCCTATTGCCATTTTCTTAATTGTTTGGGGTTGATTTTGTAGATCTTCTTCTGTTGTTAAATAGACTTATATAGTCAAGAAATACATTTGTTTTAAAGCTGGTTTGATGATACTGAATTCACTTAACTTTTGCTTCTCTGAAAAACTTTTTGTTTCTCCATCAGTTTTGAATGAGATCTTTGCTGGGTACAGTAATCTTAATTGTAGATTTTTCCTTTTCAGTACTTTAAATATATCCTGCCATTCCCTTCTGGTATACAGATTTTCTGCTGAAAGATTAGCTATTAAGCATATGGGATTTCCCTTTATGATACTTGTTGCTTCTCCCTTGCTGATTTTAATGTTTTGTTTTGTGTTTAATCTTTGCTAATTTGATTAGTTTGTGTCTTGGCATGTTTCTCCTTGGGTTCATCCTGTATGGAACTCTTTATACCTCTTGGACTTGATTGACTATTTCCTTTTCCATGTTGGTGAGATTTTCAACTATAATTTCTTCAAAAATTTTCTCATACCCTTTCTTTATGCTTCTTTTGGGACCCATATATTCTAATATTGGTGCATTTGATATTGACCCAGAGTTCTTTGAGACTGTTCTCAGTTATTTTCATTCTTTTTACTTTATTCTGCTCTTCATCAGTTATGTCCACCATTTTCTTCCAGTTCACTGATTTGTTCTTCTGCTTCAGGTATTCTGCTATTGATTCCTTCTAGAGTATTTTTAATTTCAGTAATTGTGTTGTTTGTCTCTTTATGTTTATTGTTTATTTCTTCTAGGTCTTTGTTAATTGATTCTTGCCTTTTCTCCATTTTCTTTTCAAGGCTTTTGATCATCTTTACTATCATTATTCTGAAATCCTTTTCAGGTAGTTTGCCTATTTCCTCTTCATTTATTTGGACTTCTCTGTTTCTAGTTTTTTCCTTCATTTGTGTAGTATTTATCTGCCTTTTCATTATTTAAAAAAAAAAAAAAAACTTGCTGTGTTTGACATCTCCTTTTCACATGCTTCCAGGAAAGTTGAATTCTTTCCTTGAAGAATGTTGAATTCTTCCTTTTGGTTTCTGCCCTCTGAAGGTTACTCCAGTGGTTTCTGCAAGCTTCGTATAGGGTGAAATTTATGCTGAGCTTCTTTTGTTTGTTTGTCTTTCTTCTGATGGGCAAGGCTGAGTGAGGTGATAATTCTGTCTGCTGATTTTGTTTGTATTTTTGTTGAGTTTGTTGTTTAGATGAGGTGTCCTGTATAGGGTGTTACTGGTGGTTGGTTGATGCTGTGTCTTGTATTCAAGTGGTTTCTTTTGTGTGAGTTCTCACTATTTGATACTCCGTAGAGTTAGTTCTCTGGTAGTCTGGGGTCTTTGAGTCAGTGTTCTGACTCCAGAGGCTTAGGGCTTGATCTCTGGTCAGGAAAGAAGATTTCACAAGTGCTTTGTTATGGCATTAAGTGAGATTAAAACAAATATACAAAATGAGGAACCAAAGTTGAACCCCAGACAAATGACAGTTAAAAAATCAGGCAAATAATAAAAATAATGGAATACACACATATACATATACACTCATTAACAATGTCAAAACAGTCCAACAAAAATAAAGTATATTGACATGGCAAACAAATATACAATTATATTTATCAGTTAAGAACAAAACTAACTAAAGCACAAACTGGAACACAAAATTAAAGCAAGGTACCAAATGAAGAATAAAGCAATGAAACAAAACTAACAAACATGTTGAGAGGGAAGGAAAGAAAGAAACAAGAGAAAGAATAGATATGCTAAGTTAAATAGAGGTAGATGAAGAAGATTTACATACATTAAAGATATACATATACATTAAAGATTTATATACATTTATATACATTAAGGATTAACAGCAAGGGGAAAGAACAGTAGGAAAGGGAAACAAAGGAATAAATGTAGAAAAAATATAATAAGTTTAAAGAATTAAAAATTAAAATTATAAAAAAAGTGAAAAGAAAAAAACAGAAGAAAGAAAAAAGGTTAAAAAAAAAAGAAATCTCTATAGAAATGCAAAAGCCTAAAATAGAGGCAGATATTTATAACAACAATAAAAAGTGTTACTGAATATACACATATACATATACACCCATAAGCAAAATCAAAACAGTCCTACAAATGTAAAGTACAATAGATTGACCAGTGAATAAAAGGAACCAAAAATTATATCTACCAGAACAAAGCTGACTAAAGCACAAACTGGAAAACAAAACTAAAGCAAGGTGCCAACTGGGGATAAAGCAATGGAAATAAAACTAACAAATATGTTGAGAGGAAAGAAGAGAAAGGAAGAAAAAAAGAAAGAATAGATATGCAATGTTAAATAGAGGTAGATAAAGAAGATTTATATATAGTAAAGATTAACTGCAAGGAGAAAAGAACAGTAGGAAAAGCAAGCAAAGGAATACATGTAGAAAAAATAATAATAGGTTTGAAAAATTAAAAGAAAAGAAAAAAAGGAAAACTCCACAGAACTTCAGAAGCCCGACACTGAGGCAGGGGTTTATAGCAACAGTAAAAATATGACAGAAAAAAAAAAAAAAAGCTCAAAAGCTTAATTGGATTTCATAGTGCCAATAAAATCAACAACTACATAGAGGGGGGGAAAAGGAAAAGAAAGAAAAAGATCCAAAAGAATATACAGAAAAAGTCAAAACATAAGAATAATAAATACTTTTCTTGAGTCAGTGCTGTCAGAGTCCTTTCCCTCGCTGGGAGCCACAGTCCACCTTACCTCCCTAGGATGCCCTCCAACACTGTGTCAATCTCTGGACCTGCTATGGGGGCAGCTCAGAGTCTAATCTGGCCCTACTCCTATATGTTCTTGCATCCAATGTCCACAGCTATCAGAACTAATATGTTTTCTTTTGTGGGAGCTTTCAATTACCTTTTATGTATTCTGTAGACAACAGAGTCTGCCTAGTTGATTTTATGGATTTAATCTGCAGTTTGTACAGCTGGTGGGGAGGTTTTGGGTCTTTTTCTTAGCCACACTGCCTCGGTTTCAACTGTGGTTTTATTTCCAGCTCTACATGTAGGTCATCCACTGGGGTTTGATCCTGAGGCTGCCCTGGAGACCTTGGGTTTGCCCCACTGAGGTCCAGGTGTGGAGGTGGTGTAGCTGCTTGGGTCGCAGGGGTTCTGACAGCACCAGGCACATAAGGCAGTTGGTGGCTAGGGTAGCAAAAAATATAGTGCTCTAGAAAGGTATGGCAATTATTTGCCAATATGCTCCAGTATTCTTGTCTGGAGAGCCCCCATCCCTGACAGAGAAGCCTGGCAGTCCACAGTCTACAGGGTCACAAAGAGTTGGACATGACCAAAGCAACCCTGTGTGCATAGATGCAAGTTTTTTTGCTTGTGACAGCTCTGCCCCAGTGAGAGTTGAGCGTAAAGGTGGCACAGCTGCTTGGTTTGCAGGGACTCTGGTGGCACCAGGTGTGCAGGGACATGGACTGCCCCAGCCACAGGAGTTATGGCCCTATCAGCGTCTTTTTTCCTAGCCTCTTGTAGCTGGCAATCAGAAGGCCTCTTTGGCCAGCGTAGTTGATTGTGTGGATTTAATCTGAAGCTTGTACAGCTGGTGGGAAGGTTTGGGGTCATCCATAGCTCTGTCCATTCAGGCACTTAGAGGGATCCCTTGCCTGGGGCCCTTCTCTGTTGTTCAGCATGTTAGGCACATAGAGGGGCCCCCCTGGCTGGGGTCCTATTCTGTAGACTGGTGCATCAGGGATTTAAGGGGCACCCTGGATGGGGTCCTACTCTGTAGTGCATTAGGTGTTTGATGGCCAGCCTCTCTATTGTTCAACTGCAGATGCTGGCAAATAGGGAGGGAGAGGCTATGGTGATGGCTCCACCCCCTAGACATGACTCAGCAATATCGACTTGCTTTCATGGCTGGCCGGCTTTCCTCCACAGGCATTTCCCACCATGATCTCCTCTCTCACATCCCCTCAATCTGTCTCTCTGCAGTCAACAGCAGCCCTCGCCCTGGGATTGCTCCACAATCCCTAAACTCCAGCTCCCAGCTGCTGTGCCTTCCAGGGTACCAGCCTTCCTGTCCGGGACATATATGGCTGCAGCAAGGACTTTCTGATTCTCATTCCATTTAGGCTGCCACAGATCAGCTGTTTCACTCTCAGCCTTAAATGTTTCTCCTCTGACTCAGGCAATTGCCCAGTGTGGGGTTTGGACCCCTGCTTCAGTTCCCACACCCACTGAGGGCAGGTTCAGTCCTACTAAGACTCCTGTTTTTCCCCAGTTCTTCATCCCACCGAGTTTTTCATGGATCTATATATTCTTTTCCACTGGTCAGGTACTCCTGTATGCTCTCAGCTGGTGTTTTGCATGCACTTCTGTCTGAAGGTGCATTCCTGATGTATCTGTGGAGAGAGATTTACTCTACATTCACCTACTCTTCTGCCATCTTGTTCCATCACCTGTTTTCATTTTTATTTGTCTCTAGGTTTTTTATTTTTCTTCTTTGATTTCTTCAAGTTAAGTAGCATATTAGTCTCCAAATGTTTGTGGTTTTTGCAGGTACTTTTTAAAACTATAGTTGATTTCTAGTCTCATATTTCTGTGATCAGAATAGATGTTTGATGATTTCAATTGTTTTAAACATGCTGAGCTTTGTTTTGTGGCCCTGTATGTGATCTATCCTGGAAAATATTGATGTGCACTAGAAAAAAAGAGTCTACTGGAAGGACTGATGCTAAAGCTGAAACTCCGATACTTTGGCCACCTCATGCAGAGAGTTGACTCATTGGAAAAGACCCTGATGATGGGAGGGATTGGGGGCAGTATTAGAAGGGGATGACAACGGATGAGATGGCTGGATGGCATCACCGACTCGATGGACATGAGTTTTAGTGAACTCCGGGATTTGGGATGGACAGGGAGGCCTGGCGTGCTGTGATTCATGGGGTTGCAAAGAGTTGGACATGACTGAGCGACTGAACTGACTGACTGTCATATATATATATATATATATATGACATATATATATATATATTAGACAAAACAGACATTATATATACATATATATGTGTATATATAATATCTGTTTTGTCTAATTTATCATGTAAGGCCAGTGTTTCCTTATTGATTTTTTTTTTCTGGATAATCTGTCCACTGATGTAAGGGGGTTGGGGTGCTAAATTCTCCTACTATTGAGTTACTGCCAAATTTTTTCCCTTTATGTCTGTATGTAGTTGCTGCTATATTGGTTGCATATATATTTATAATGGTTATATATTCTTGGATTGATTCCTTTATCATTATGTAAAATATTTTTTTATCTCGTTACACTCTTGGTTTTAAAGTCTGTTTTGTTTGATGTAACTATTGCTGCCCTGACTTTATTTTCAATTCCATGTGCATGAAATACACTTTTTTCATCCTCTCACTTTCAGTGTCTTTAGATCTGAAGTGACTCTATTGTATAGTGTGTATATATATATATATATATATATATATATATATGTTTTATTTTTATATCATTCAGCCACTCTGTTTTTTGATTGGAGCACTTTGTCCATTTACTTCTAAAGTAATTATTAAAAAAAAAATTAAAAAAAAATAAAGTAATTATTGATGGGTATGTACTTATTGCCATTTTAATTGTTTTGGGATTGCTTTTATAGTTCCTTTTGTTCCTTTTTTTTTCCTTTGCTCTTGTCCCTTATTTCACTATATTTAATGTTATGCTCCAATTCCTTTCTCTTTTTTGTGTGCATGTATTATTTTTGATTACTGTGATGTTTATATATAGCAATATCTCTCTCTATATATTAATATACATATACATATATAATTATTTTTGGAATATTGACCTCTTAAGTTCAGATACATTTTATCAACCCTGCATTATTACTCCTCCCCCTGAAGTTACTGTATTTACTTCATATTTTACATTTTTTTGTGTATCCCTTAACAACTTATTTTGCATATAGATAGTTTTTGTCTTTAAACCTTCCTCCTTATTTTATCAGTTTTCTTTACTTAACCACAGTTCAGCTGGAAACCTTTCAAACTTGTGAATTGTATATAAAAGCCACCCAGTACTTACTCCCACCTCACTGGGCAACATATATCTCCTAATAGCATTGTTTCTGTCTCAGATCACACTTTTATATATGTTACCAAATCAATCCTACTTTGAATATGAAATCTTCAATAGTGATTTCTGAACATTTTTCAGCTAAATTTTATTATCCGATAAGATCTTTAAAGCTTAACACTAAAACCTGTATGATTGTAGCTGGAAATTGCATTGGAGGAAAAAAAAATCAAAAATATTGCTCTGGGAAATTAGTCCTTTACCTTGATGCCTAAGCCCTTGCTTTCTATGGAATACCCCTATTTAAGCAACACTATTTTTCCATGGCATATTCATTTTTAAAGTGTGTATTTTTTGAGAGCTTTCAGTATTTGAGCTGTTGTCACACTTCATTTAAAATCATGTTTTCAGTAGCCTTAGGGAAACACCATTTCCCACCATTCTAATTGACATGTTTTTTGAGAGTATATGCACTAAACCAAACATCCCAATACACAGTTTAAATGTGTCATTAAAAGATGTATGTCCTTAATAAATGAAGTATAATATCCATGGAGAGGGTGGTAAAGAAGAAAGAAAATATTTTAAAATTTGTGATTTGATATTTCCTAGACTTGCTGCTTATGTGTTTTCTCAATATTTTTAGTGGAAATATTGCTAGAATATAGTAATAATATAGTTGTTGAGGGGGGCTAAAAGGAGATGGGAGAAAGGAAGAGACATTTACCTAGGACCAATGTAATGATAACAAAAACATAAATCATGTTTTCATTCAATAGCCTGAGAATTTGCTCTGCCTGTCAAGTTATTGTCAATATGTTTGTGATATGATTCTCTAAAATGCAAAAGATAAGCAGTCTATTTACTTTTGAAAACTTGAAGTTTAAGAATATAATGTCATTTAGAGTTTTGGGAATTATTTATACCATTTGTTCACAATTAGTCTTCAATAGGAAGTGTCATTCTGATGGGGTAAAGGAAAATAAAAAGTTGTCCATTTTATTACCATTTACTATAGGAATGAATTGCTGACATTAAAAATATCTCTCCCATGTCACATAATAATAACCTAAGTTGGTATTGCCAAAAGATGCTAATGGTAAAATTTTAAATGTGTTAGTAAGAAGTAGCTTGTTTTTACTTCCTTTTAAATATTATTTCATTATATCTGTGTTAAATATATTTCATTACATATAAGTACAAAAATTTTGAAACAGCAAGGTTCATTTCTTAAAGAGAACCATCAGGAATCCAAAAAATTTGGAGCAGTGTTGTATAAAATAAATTAAGACATTTCTGGCCTCATGATTCATCAGAATCATTTACTTCTTGAAACTACTTAATGTTTTATCCTAACCTGTTGAATTAAAAAGTCTTTGGATGCTTCACAAGTTTTCATGTTACTGTTGCTAAGTTTATAGTTCTTCAAAATTGGGCAATATAATGGAATAGTTTTAAAATTAGGAAAGCAAAATAATGTTTTATGTATAAAAGTATTTTCTTTTATATTTTAAAAGAAATATTTAAATATTTCTCAAGCATATATTTTAAAATTAATTGGGATGTGTGTGGAAACATAATTTAATATCTGCACATCAAATATCTTTAGTTGAAGAACATATCTCCTATATGTCTAGGCAAATTTTAAGGAATTAAAGAAGTTAAAAAAATTATTTTTAATTAATAAATGCATCCAATATGAGATCACCTCAATATACAAAGCACATACTAACAAATCTAAAAGACTAAATGATAGCAGTACAACAATAGTAGAAAACTACCCTATGTTCAATTATAAATAGAACATTCAAGCAAACGTGAATAGCACTATATAAACCTAACAAATACAAGCAGAACTTTGCACCCAACAACAGAATAATACCTATTCTCTTCAGTCACACATGGAATGGTCTCAAGGCTAGATCACTTGTTAAGTCACAAAAAAGTCTTAACAAATTTATTAGAATATAAGCTTTGACATTTATCCACCTAACATCAAGCCTAAAATTTACTTGTTTCAGTTACCAACTTATTTGAGGAAGCAATGATTCAAAAATTTCAAAATTTATGAGAAATTAACCATAATTTGAAGAAACTAAACAATATGTAATTTAGTGATTTTTAAATTTTTCATTTAAAATTGAATATTGAATAATACAATATTGAATACAATTACAAAAAGTATGATATTTAATACAAATACATGTAAATCATATAATGATTTTTTGTCAGTGTTAGGCATCCTGTGAAAATTTCTGTGTATTTCTACAAAATTGTTGTTATTTTACTCATTATTCAGTACTATATTTCACAGTAGGAGATACGTTATGCTCAATTTATATCCAAATGATTATTGAAATACAAAAGCTTTGAATGCACTCTATATTTGCACATCTACATTTGGGGAGTCCTGTTCTTTCCTATCTGTATAACTAAGAGCTGCCACTGTTATACTGTAGATAGCACTCTACAAATATTAGAGAAGGTTGTATGAGAATACATAACAACTGTAGCCAGGACTGAATCTGTCTTGTGGGATATTTTTTCGTAATCCACAGAGAGACTAGTGACATGATTCAGAATGTCATCAACAAAACTGAGATGGAAAAGGGATGTGCATAGTTCAAGGTACTGTCTACCAGTTCAACTGGCCAATTTCTGTCTTAAAATTAGGTACATTGCTCCTAAAGGAAGGCAAATGCTTGCTATATGAGAGCCATCATAGGTAATATTTCATCTATCTGTTTGGTAATAATTCTAACTTTGAGTTTGGGAAAGTTTGGAGTAGTTTTCAAAGTAGAAAGCATTTAGATTATGTGGTATATTTTTTACAAAGTGATTTCTGTTTTAATATCTTAATCCCAGATTTAAAATTTAATTGGGATGCTCATAGAAACAAATATTTTATGCAACTGTGCTTTTTAGTGCTTGTATCTCTGTTAGGTAGGTTTCTTGAAGAAACTTAATGTGATATAATGAGCCAGAACTAATTCCATAAGCAAGACAAATTCTCTTGTTTAACTTGTATGATATATAATGACCAAAATTAGCATCATGAGCTCATGCACTTCCCAACTGTAATGTTTTTCTTAAAAATAGATTTACAGTATTTTGAGCAGATAGTGAAACATATGCAATATATCTGGTAAAGTATGTATTTTAATGTGAACAATCAATGAGTAATAAATATGATAATCTTATAAATACTTTAACTTCATTGCCTTCCATCTATATGTAATAGAACATGAATTCATAGTAGCATCTGAAAATATATGCATTTAGTCAAATCTCTACACTGTAAAAGTTAGTGAGCTGAAACCCAGAGAAGCTATGATCTGTAACACCCCTAGGCAGTGGAATTCTAATACTGGAATACAGGTTTCTTGGCCAAATCATTTTATACAGTGCTCACAAATTGCATGGAAGGTAATTTTCATTGACTAAATCTCCTATGATATGCATTTTAAAGTTACATTTATTTATATTTAGTAAGATTTTCTTTAGTAAGCTTTATTAATTCATGGTGATAGAGGGAAAAAATTATTTGTCCTAATAGAGAAATGGTGCATATGAATACCAAAATAAGGTTTGGAAAATATCTTGATAGGCTTTTATAAAGTAGGCGTAATAATTGATGTTTTCTTGGGGAGAAAATTTAACAATTCAAATACTACTTTACCTGATTCACAACTCCTTAAACACTTTACTCCATTATTTCTGATGTGTTTTGTTTTTCAGGTGTTTAAAATCTAGGTAGCCAACTTCATGGCCGTAAAGCTTTCATATCTTGTGATGTTTGAAATATCTTACATATCTCCTTTTTCTTTACTAATTTTGATGGGTGTTTTTAGCAGTTTCATTTATTGATATTGACCAAATATTCTGTTTTTTAAAATCTTCCCCATATGACTTTGTTGTGAATGTTTCATTCCTGAAAAATAAATTATTTCATCATATAAAAGTGTTTGCATGTTTTAAAATTTTGGAAATTAAAATGTGATTCTGCTTTTTTTTTTCTAATTTCTATTTTCAGTTTTGTGCACTTAATCATTTTATTACATCCCCAGTACAATTTTAAGACTTAAAGAATTTCCTCTGGAACTTCTCTGGTCTTTTTGGCTTCCATATTTTTGTTGAAAACTCAGCCATCAATTCTATTATTGTTAATATGAAAAGAATATATCTTTGTTATTCAGTTTCCAAGTTGTGTCCAACACTTCGTGATCCTATGGACTGCAGGATACGAGGTTTCCCTGTCCCTCATCATCTACCATAGTTAGCCCGAGTTCATGTCCATTGCATCAGTGGCGCCATGCAACCGTCTCATCCTCTGTCATCCTCTTCTCCTCCTGCCTCAATCTTTCCCAGCATCTGGGTCTTTTCCATTGTGTTGGCTCTTCACCTCAGGTGGCCATATTGTTGGAGCTTCAGCTTTGGCATCAATCCTTCCAATGAATATTCAGGGTTGATTTCCTTTAAGATTGACTGGTTTTATCTCCTTGCTGTCCAGGGGACTCACAAGAGTCTTCTCCAGCCCCACAGTTTGAAAGCATCAATTCTTCAGCACTCTGCCTTCTTTATGGTTCAGCTCTCACAACTGTACATGAGTACTGGAGAGACCATAGTTTTGACTATATCACTTTATTGGCAAAGTGATGTCTTTGCTTTTTAATATACTGTCTAAGTTTGTCATTGATTTCCTGCTGAGAAGCAATTGTCTTCTAAATCTGTCACTACTTCTACCTTTTCCCCTTCTATTTTCTGTGAAATGATGAGACTGGATGCCATGAACTTAGTTATTTATTTTTTTAATATTTAGATTTAATCCAGCTTTTTCACTCCCGTCCTTCATCCTCATCAGGAGCTTCTTAAGTTTCCTTTTGCTTTCTGCCATTACAGTAGTGTCATATACATATCTGGGTTTGTTGATAATTTCTCACAGGAATATCAACATCCAAACTCCTGGCAGTGTCTTTACCACCTACATTCTCTGATGACTTAAAATATTTTTAATACACTTTTAGTATATAAATATATAATTATAGTAAATGCCATCATATTAGTATTATAGACATTGGACCACATTCTATTTATGCCAAGCATCAATGTATTTCTTTATATGCATATGAATATTGCAACTTCTATAACCTATTACTTCAGATATATAATACTAAACATTATATTGTTCTGACACTACATATTAATTAATTTCTCCAACACACCATTTTCTGCAATTTAATCATGTGGAGTGTGTGTGTATGTGAGATTGGTTTGCTCAAAGTTTATTGAATTTATGAAATTTGTGGGTTTCTCTCTTCTATACATTTTATCAAATTTTCTTGTACTCTTTTCAAGCAACTGTTTTGCTTCATTTTGTGTATTCTTTCTTTACACATATTACAAATTCTGACAGTATGCCATCTGTCTTTCAATCTTTGCTGGGTTTTTTTTTATTCTTAACTCTTTGTGCTTAAATTTCAATTGTATTAATCTATTAAATTCTATTTTGCAATATCTGAGATTTAATTAAAACCACTCAATAAAATGGTGGTCTTAAGTACTGTTTTATAACTCAGGAATGTCAAGCTTATATTCTATTCAAATTCTTAACCAAAATTCTTCATTTTAACAATTCATTCTTCCTATATTTTATTCAGTTCAGTTCAGTCACTCAGTCATGTCCAACTCTTTGCGAACCCATGAACTGCAGCACTCCAGGCTTCCCTGTCCATCAGAAACTCCTGGAGTTTACCCAAACTCATGTCCATTTGAGTCAGTGATGGCTATCTAGCTAACTCATCCTCTGTCGTCCCCTTCTCCTCCTGCCTTCTAATGTTTCCTAAATCATGGTCTTTTCAAATGAGTTAGCTCTTTGCATCAGGTGGCCAAAATACTGGAGTTTCAGTTTCAACATCAGTCCTTCCAATGAACACCCATGTCTGATTTCCTTTACAATGGACTAGTTGGATCTCCTTGCAGTCCAAGGGACTCTCAATAGTCTTCTCCAACACCACAGTTCAAAAGCATCAATTCTTCAGTGCTCAGATTTCTTTATAGTCAACTCTCACATCCATACAGGATTAATGGAAAAAACATAGCCTTGACTAGACGGACCTTTGTTGACAAAGCAATGTCTCTGCTTTTTAATAGGCTGTTTAGGGTGGTCAAAACTTTCCTTCCAAGGAGTAAGCATCTTTTTATTTCATGGCTGCAATCACCATCTGCAATGATTTTGGAGCCCAGAAAAATAAAGTCAGCCACTGTTTCCCCATGTATTTTCCATGAAGTGATGGGACCAGATGCCATGATCTTAGTTTTCTGAATGTTGAGCTTTAGGTCAACATTTTCACTCTCCTCTTTCACTTTGATCAATAGGCTCTTTAGTTCTCTTCACTTCTCCCATAAGGGTGGTGTCATCTGCGTATCTGAGGTTATTGATATTTCTCCCGGCAATCATGATTCCAGCTTGTGCTTCCTCAACCCAGCATTTCTCATGATGTACTCTACATATAAGTTAAATAAGCACAGTGACAATATACAGCCTTGTCGTACACCTTTTCCTATTTGGAACCAGTCTGTTGTTCCATGTCCAGTTCTAACTGTTGCTTCCTGACCTGCATACAGGTTTCTCAAGAGGCAGGTCAGGTGCTCTGGTATTCCCATCTCTTTCAGAATTTTCCACAGTTTATTGTGATCCACACAGTCAAAGTCTTTGGCATAGTCAATAAAGCATAAATAGATGTTTTTCTGGAACTCTCTTGCTTATTCCATGATCCAGTGGATGTTGGCAATTTGATTTCTGGTTCCTCTGCCTTTTCTAAAACCAGCTTGAACATCTGGAAGTTCACGGTTCACGTATTGCTGAAGCTTGGAGTATTGACTTGAAGTATTTTGAACTTGGAGTACTGGCTTGGAGTATTTTGAGCATTACTTTACTAGTATATGAGATGAGTACAATTGTGCTATAGTTTGTTGAAGACTCTTGAGAGTCCCTTGGACTGCAAGGAGATCCAACCAGTCCATTCTAAAGGAGATCAGCCCTGGCTGTTCTTTGGAAGGAATGATGCTAAAGCTGAAACTCCAGTACTTTGGCCACCTCATGCAAAGAGTTGACTCATTGGAAAAGACTCTGATGCTGGGAGGGATTGGGGGCAGGAGGAAAAGGGGACAATGGAGGATGAGATGGCTGGATGGTATCACCGACTTGATGGATGTGAGTTTGAGTGAACTCTGGGAGATGGTGATGGACAGGGAGGCCTGGTGTGCTGCGATTCATGGGGTTACAAAAAGTCAGACATGACTGGGCGACTGAACTGAACTGAACTTGAGCATTCTTGGCATTGCCTTTCTTTTTGTTTTCTTTTTAATAAATTTTAACTTTACAATATTGTATTGGTTTTGCCATATATCAAAATGAATCTGCCACAGGTATACATGTGTTCCCCATCCTGAACCCTCCTCCCTCCTCCCTCCCCATACCATCCCTCTGAGTCGTCCCAGTGCACCAGTCCCTTTCTTTGGGATTGGAATGAAAACTGACCTTTTCCAGTCCTGTGGCCACTGCTGAGTTTTCCAATTTTGCTGGCATATTCAGTGCAGCACTTCACAACATCATCTTTCAGGATTTGAAATAGCTCACTGGAATTCCATCACGTCCACTAGCTTTGTTCGTAGTAATGCTTCCGAAGGCCCACTTGACTTCACATTCCAGGATGTCTGGCTCTAGGTGAGTCATCACACCATTGTGAATATCTAGGTCGTGAAGATCTATTTTGTATAATCCTTCTGTGTATTCTTGCCACCCCTTCTTAATATCTTCTGCTTCTGTCAGGTCCATACCATTTCTATCCTTTATTTTGCCCATCTTTGCATGAAAAGATCCCTTGGTATCTCTAATTTTCTTGAAGAGATTTCTAGTCTTTCCATTCTGTTGTTTTCCTCTATTTCTTTGCATTGATTGCTGAGGAAGGCTTTCTTTTTTTTACTTTTATTTTTAAACTTTACAGTATTGTATTAGTTTTGCCAAATATCGAAATGAATCCACCACAGGTATACCTGTGTTCCCCATCCTGAACCCTCCTCCCTCCTCCCTCCCCATACCATCCCTCTGGGTCGTCCCAGTACACCAGCCGCAAGCATCCAGTATCGTGCATTGAACCTGGACTGGCAACTCGTTTCATACATGATATTATACATGTTTCAATGCCATTCTCCCAAATCTCCCCACCCTCTCCCTCTCCCACAGAGTCCTTAAGACTGATCTATACATCAGTGTCTCTTTTGCTGTCTAGTACACAGGGTTATTGTTACCATCTTTCTAAATTCCATATATATGCGTTAGTATACTGTATTGGGGTTTTTCTTTCTGGCTTACTTCACTCTGTATAATAGGTTCCAGTTTCATCCACCTCATTAGAACTAATTCAAATATATTCTTTTTAATGGCTGAGTAATACTCCATTGTGTATATGTACCATAGCTTTCTTATCCATTCATCTGCTGATGGACATCTAGGTTGCTTCCATGTCCTGGCTATTATAAACAGTGCTGTGATGAACATTGGGGTACATGTGTCTCTTTCCCTTCTGGTTTCCTCAGTGTGTATGCCCAGCAGTGGGATTGCTGGATCATAAGGCGGTTCTATTTCCAGTTTTTTAAGGAATCTCCACACTCTTCTCCATAGTGGCTGTACTAGTTTGCATTCCCACCAACAGTGTAAGAGGGTTCCCTTTTCTCCACACTGAGGAAGGCTTTCTTATCTCTCCTTGCTATTCTTTAGAACTCTGCATTCAGATGCTTATATCTTTCCTTTTCTCCTTTGCTTTTTTGCTTCTCTTTTCACAGCTATTTGTAAGGCCTTCTCAGATAGCCATTTTGCTTTTTTGTATTTCATTTTCTTGGGGGTGGTCTTGATCCCTGTCTCCTGTACAATGTCATGAACCTCCATCCAGAGTTCATCAGGCACTCTATCAGGTCTGCTGCTGCTGCTGCTGCTAAGTCACTTCAGTTGTGTCTGACTCTGTGCAACCCCATAGATGGCAGCCCACCAGGCTCCGCCATCCCTGGGATTCTCCAGGCAAGAACATTGGAGTGGTTTGCCATTTCCTTCTCCAGTGCATGAAAGTAAAAAGTGAAAGTGAAGTCGTGTCTGACTCTTCCTGACCCCATGGACTGCAGCCCACCAGGCTCCTCCATCCATGGGATTTTCCAGGCAAGAGTACTGGAGTGGAGTACCATTGCCTTCTCCCTATCAGGTCTAGTCCCTTAAATTTATTTCTCACTTCCACTGTATAATCATAAGGGATTTGATTTAGGTCATACCTGAATGGTTTAGTGGGTTTCCCCACTTTCTTCAATTTAAGTCTGACTTTGGCGAGAGTTCATGATCTGAGTCACAGTCAGCTCCTGATCTTGTTTTTGATGACTGTATAGAGCGTCTCCAATTTTGGCTGCAAAGAATAAAATCAATCTGATTTTGGTGTTGGCCATCTGGTGATGTCCATGTGTAGAGTCTTCTCTTGTGTTGTTGGAAGAGGGTATTTCCTATGACCAGTGCATTCACTCTTCTCTTTACCCTGCTTTATTCTTTACTCCAAGACCAAATTTGCCTGTTACTCCAGGTGTTTCTTGACTTCCTACTTTTGCACTTCAGTCCCCTATAAAAAGGACATCTTTTTTGGGTGCTATTTCTAAAATGTCTTGTAGGTCTTCATAAAACTGTTCAACTGCAGCTTCTTCAGTGTTACTGATTGGGGCATAGACTTGGATTACCATGATATTGAATGGTTTGCCTTGGGAATATGAAAACCTTAATTTTAAATTATATATTGTAGTATCTGGGACTTGGATTCTAAACTCTGTCTGCCTTACATTTTAGCCGTCCACCTCCTTTTATAAAGGAGTTTCCTTGCTGTTTCTCTCTCAACATATGAGGAGTTTGGACATTTTTAGATGTAGAAAATGACTTCTATGCACAATTTGAGGCTCCCACCATGGGATTCCTCCTTCAAAGCCTCAGCCTCCACATCAAATTTCTCCTCTTATTCCTCGTTCCAAGAGGTCCGTGTATTCTTTTTAGAGCTTTATTCTCTGATGTTCCTATGAACTGACTGAATTATACCTCCACACAAAAGTACCTATTGTTTCAAGAATCATATATCCTTCAGTTGCTGCTCACTACTGCCTTTTCAAATTTTTAGCTTTTATTTTGTTTTATAGTAGAAAGCTTAATTCAAAAGATAAGCTATCTCATAACTAGAACTGGAATTCCCCAACAAACCTCCCCCTTTATTTTATCAGTGTCCCACCCAAATAAGCAAAGACAACCAACTCTCTAAGTAAGAAGGAATGTAAAGTATATTAGAAACAGTTGGGAAATTTGTTAGGAACTAGGTGTGTTTGCACAACCAGAAACATTTCATGACAAGGCAAAAACTGAACTTTGAATTAAAGGTAAAAAATACTGTAATTAAATGACAAGCATCATTCTCTGGAAGACAAAAATCAGAAATTCCTCAGATAATGTCCATTCTTTTTTATTCAGTAACAAAGGATATTTTGGAAGAGTTCATTGAAAAGAATCTGACCATGTAAGTTGATTTGTTCTACATTTGTAGTTATCCAACTATAAGCATTTCAACCACTAATTGATGCTATCATAGAAAACAATCAAGCATTAGACAGTTGGTTATATGGTGTTCTTTAAGTAGACACTCATAGATTTGCTGATTTTGCACTAAAAGAGGGGAATATAATAAATTATACTTGTGTTTCTAGTACCTGGAAATTTTGAACATCACTTTGGATTAGAGATAATGGAAAGAATAGGGTAGACAAACTTCTAATCCAAACTTAGTAAAGGAATTATCAGAAGTATAAATAGTAGGTATTCTAAGAATAGATCAGTTCATAACTAATCTCAGAATTCTATTTGTCTTTTCTTGTAAAGTTATATAAAAGGAAAGGGGAAATTAAGAGTGCTTTTATTTGGGGACAAGTAAATTTTTTATTTAGATTATTAGGAAAGATGAAGTGTCTTGTCCTCAAAACATCAAATATTAAATTTTGTTTATTTTTTAAGATCTCACAAAATGTGTATGGAAACATTTTGATAAATGATAGAGTGAATTTATTTTCACCTTATTTCACAGAATTTCTACATGCAGTAGTGGTCTCATATGTTAAATATCCCTGCTATTGGGAAAGGCTTAACTGATACATGCAGCTGTGTGTGAGGATTTTCTTGCCCCCAGATCTTTCCTCCTCATACTTCAACAGTAGCATTCCTGCTATAAGATCATTGTACAATCACAAAAGAAAAAAAAAAAAGCCTAATTTAAATCTCCTGGTTCATAGTAAATGGTTAATTAATTCTAATAAGATACCTGAAAACATTATCAAAAAAATCCATACCAACATCTGAAGAATTCATAGTGTAATCCATAAATGGTGGTGTGGCAATGTTGTTTCTTTGATTTAAAGTTAAAATTTATTGAGTAATACTAAACTGGTCTCACTTGTTCTGTATTTCCAAACTAAGAATAATATGTAAAACACTGCTATTCCATCAGTAAAATAGAGAACTAAAAGGTATGTAAATATCTCAACAAAATATTGAATGTCCTGTCCTAAGATTTTGATGTAGGTTTAAGTCTATCTGGATCTAATATCTGGTTTCTTCTTGGACTATCAATATTTAATAACCTGAAACTAAAGGGAAAATGGTAATTGTAGAAAATATTATATTGGTGTATTCAGTATATTATGCTCTCTTTAGTTAGATCACAGTGTGTATCTCTTTATATGTGGGGAGAAAGTACACTGAAGAGCATTAGCCATCTCTGTCAACAGAAATAAAATGTCCTTAAGTTGCAAGGACTATCTTCATTGATATCCACAATTGCTTGGAAGCATTACCCCAGAGCTCAGTATATTTTTAGTTTTCCCTTTCTTCTTTTTCTTTATTTAAGCCAGGCATCATTAATTTTATGGCTAAAGGCAGAATATTATCTCAGTGAATTGCAGTATTTTTAAAATTCCATGTAATTGAAGATTGTACTACTTGCTAAAAAGTATACGAAACTTATTTAAAAGTACTTTTGATGCTTTTTACTATGTTATAATATTTCATAAAAAAGGAAATTTAGCATATTTAGTAAAAAAGAAAATTTTATACTTAAAATACAGTTGTTAGCTTTATGAATGCATGGATTATCTTTCAACTAACATACAAACCTGTCTTATGTTCTTATATATTTTGTCTATCATTGCACACTGATTAATTTAAATATAACCTTGAATTTCAGTCATTAGAAATTTAGCAAATCTGGATGAGTTTGGGTGTGTCTGTATATGTACTTATAAACCTACTTGTGTCAACACATATAAATGTACATACTATAAGATTTTATACAAATTTTCAAATGTATGATAGAAGACAGAAAGTGTGAGGGGCAAAGCATAGATTTTTGGAATTAGATTGCTTAAAGTCATCATTTCATAATTTACTACTAATAACTAGCAAGTTATTTAGTACACCTCCGCTGGATCATTGAAAAAGCAAGAGAGTTCCAGAAAAACATCTATTTATGCTTTATTGACTAGGCCAAAGCCTTTGACTGTGTGGATCACAATAAACTGTGGAAAATTCTGAAAGAGATGGGAATATCAGAGCACCTGACCTGCCTCTTGAGAAACCTATATGCAGGTCAGGAAGCAACAGTTAGAACTGGACATGGAACAACAGACTGGTTCCAAATAGAAAAAGGAGTATGTCAAAGCTGTATATTGTCTCCCTGCTTATTTAACTTATCTGCAGAGTACATCATGAGAAACGCTGGGCTGGAAGAAGCACAAGTTGGAATCAAGATTGCTGGGAGAAATATCAATAACCTCAGATATGCAGATGATACCACCCTTATGGCAGAAAATCATGGGAAATTGATGGGGAAACAGTGTCAGACTTTATTTTTTGGGGCTCCAAAATCACTGCAGATGGTGACTGTAGCCATGAAATTAAAAGACGCTTACTCCTTGGAAGAAAAGTTATGACCAACCTAGATAGCATATTGAAAAGTAGAGACATTACTTTGCCATCAAAGGTCCGTCTAGTCAAGGCTATGGTTTTTCCAGTGGTCATGTATGGATGCGAGAGTTGGACTGTGAAGAAAGCTGAGTGCCGAAGAATTGATGCTTTTGAACTGTGGTGTTGGAGAAGACTCTTGAGAGTCCCTTGGACTGCAAGGAGATCCAATCAGTCCATTCTGAAGATCAGCCCTGGGATTTCTTTGGAAGGACTGACGCTAAAACTGAAACTCCAGTACTTTGGCCACCTCATGCGAAGAGTTGACTCATTGGAAAAGACTCTGATGCTGGGAGGGGTTGGGGGCAGGAGGAGAAGGGAACGCCATAGGATGAGACGGGTGGATGGCATCACCGACTTTATGGATGCGAGTTTGAGTGAACTCCGGGAGATGGTGATGGACAGGGAGGCCTGGCGTGCTGCGATTCATGGGGTCGCAAAGAGTAGCACACGACTGAGCCACTGAACTAAACTAACTAAGCCATATCTTTAGGGCATTGCTATGAAGAGCAAATGAAATATTACATGCAAATTGCATTATGTATAAAATAAAATACTTTGATATCAAAGTTACTGATCTTGAAAAATATTTATAACATATATACACTTTACTTTCATTATGCTCTCTAACCCATTTCCTGACTTTGCAATTTTTCTGGGTAGAAAGCTAGCACAGTTATTTTTTCTATATATAGTTAAGTTATTCTCTAGCCAGCAGGCAAAAAGAGTTAGTGGCACATTGTGTCCAGAGAGTTTGTTATCCCAGTCTTTTAAATGAGAAAAATTTTAGCTAGAAAGAATTGATGTACAATAAGAGTGAACATTTTCTTACATCCTGGCTGGCATGGTGACTGTAAAATTTTATTTTGAGCGTATATATCTTATAAATTATTGACATGTAAAGAAACAGCAAGTTAATGGTTTGACTGGAACCATCAGTTGAGGTAGGTAAATAGATGATAGGTTTGTAGATAGATACACAGAAAGAATGTTTTGTCAATATTTTCACTCTCATTATCATAGATTTTCCTTGCAAGCCATCTTGTAAGCAAGTTACATGCTAGAACAATTCTCATTTTCCAGGTGGGAAAGTCACTTAGAAATGTAAATGGCACTCCCAGAACTTCATCACCACTTGATACTGAAGTGGTGACAAATATTTAATCAGATAAAATAGTATTTCCATTCTAAATAAAGTAAATTTTTTTTTAATAATACAAAATGTGTCATCCCATGGCTTCCCAAAAGGCTATCTAAAAGACAAATATTTTACATAAATGTATCACACTTATAAATACAAAAGATCTAGCTTCTCTCTCCCATTCTTTGCCCCTCATAGAATGTACCAAGGAGCCTCTGGGTACAGTAGGGGGTCTCTTTTACAGACAAGTCAAATCAGACTCCAGTTTACAGTTGTATTGAAAGAGCAGGCTTCTGGATTAAAACCAAACACTGAATAGAGAAAATTGAATCAGAAAATGCCTTCTTACCATAGTGCTAAAAATACTACTTTATCTGAGTTTTCTGATAACTGCTTTTTAGAAATGTTGGCTAAGCTTAATTAAGTCATGTTATAACTAAAGCAGCTGATGTAACTATTGATGTCAGAATAAATAAAATATCAAATTATTTTTTTATTGGGAAAACAAAGTTATACTTCTATAATCACCCCCACTTTACTACCCATTCATATGTGTTCATTTTATGATTAGGGCAACCATTTAAAAGTTAACGGGTGCAGTGTTAGCTACCTGCTGCTTCCACATATTTCTAAGCTAACATACACAACTTACACTCCTAAATATTGGAGTAACATCTTACAGAAATACCCAAATTAACATTTTGGCCCACATGATAACATAAGATTTAGGGCCCTGAGCAGGATAAATGTAAAAGTATTAATATATTTTTTAAAGTGTTTTAAGTCACACTATGATTAGTTAACAAAGGCATTTACTGTGTTAATGAAGGGGAAATTACTTGTACTGAATTAGTTGATATTTTTTCTAATTATGGCACTGCAGGTGTTTATATCTACAGATTGTTCTGGTAAAGTAATTAGGTCTAGCAAGTGTATGAATTACATTTGGTTAAATTAGTTTATTACTAGATAGGAATTTAATGAAGTGGAAATGTATCTTTCCAGGTTGTGCACTAGTCATCAGAGGTTACAATGACCATTTACTATGATGTTAGGAAGTAAGTTCAAATTAGGTAGCAAAATTGACTTAGGACAAAATTCCATTCTTGAAGAGACTTTTATTTTTCTTTTGGGAAAAATAAATCAAACAATAAGTGGTACAAATTTCTAGTTTTTCTCTACTACCCAGTCACTTAATCCGATGATCTTTCTTAACACCAGTAGAGTGTAATCAGACACATGTTGACTCTCTGTGTTCATGTCAAGTACTAAACCATTATCTTGATGCAGTTACTAATTTAGCTACAGGGGAAATTTAGTCAGTTTCCCTGGAAGCCAAAACAAGACACAAAAAGACTTCAGCCAGTGATGAACTGCCTAATACACAGATACACAAAACTAAGTCTGGTCTACAATTCTGATTTATCTAACGGTCCACATTAATTATATGAGGTAAAAGCAGGTTATATTTTTTTTCTTTTTCTCATGTAAAAGTAGCACACATATTCATCATGATTCCATTTTCCCCTGCCTATCAGGAAAACCAGATCTAAATTTCATACTTACTTAAAGTTCCCCTTAAAATCATTTCTCCCACAAATATAGGCCATACATCAAGATCGAGGAATTAAGAAAAGCTAAAATTAACACAAAAATGAACATGTGCACACTGCATTCAAAGTCTAAGTTCGTGAGTAGACATAGTGTTCTGCTTCCTACCATCCTCTAATCCCTGTTTTTATGATTTAGATTTTCCTTTTCCCCCTATTTTGCTTTATACAATTAGTCTTTATTACATGCTTTAAAATAATCATATTTAGATGGTGATTGCAGCCATGAAACTAAAAGACGCTTACTCCTTGGAAGGAAAGTTATGACCAACCTAGACATCATATTAAAAAGCAGAGACATTACTTTGCCAACAAAGGTCCATCTAGTCAAGGGTATGGTTTTTCCAGTAGTCATGTATGGATGTGAGAGTTGGACTATAAAGAAAGCTAGAGCACCGAAGGATTGATGCTTTTGAATCGTGGTGTTGGAGAAGACTCTTGAGAGTCCCTTGGACTGCAAGGAGATCCAACCAGTCCATCCTAAGGCAGATTAGTCCTGGGTGTTCATTGGAAGGACTGATGTTGAAGCTGAAACTCCAATACTTTGGCCACCTGATGTGAAGAGTTGACTCATTTGAAAAGACCCTGATTCTGGGAAAGATTGTGGGCAGGAGAAGGGGACGGCAGAGGATGAGATGATTCAATGGCATCACCGACTCAGTGGATATGGATTTGGGTAGTCTCTGGCAGTTGGTGATGGACAGGGAGGCCTGGTGTGCTGCGGTTCATGGGGTCACAAAGAGTTGGACATGACTGAGCAACTGAAGTGAACACTACCTAATCAATACAGTATTAAATCACGTACTAACTTTTGTTAACTGTTTACAATGTTGCATTGGTTTCTGCCACACAATGTGAATCAGCTTTAAGTATACATATATCCCTTCCTTCCAACCCCACACCCTATCCACCCACTCTGAATTGTCACATAGCACCTGTTTGACCTTCCTGTGTTTTACCTTAACTGCCTACTAGCTGTCTGTTTTCCACATGGTAATATATATGTTTCAATGCTGCTCTCTCAATTCAACCCATCCTCTCCTTCCCCCGCTGTGTCCACAGGTCTGTTCTCTGTGTCAGTGTTTCTATTCCTACCCTACCAACAGGTTCATCAACACTGCTTTTCTAGATTCCATATATATGTGTTAATATATGTTTTTCTCTTTCTGACTTACTTCATCTGTATAACAGGCTCTAGGTTCATCCACATCAATTCAGCTGACTCATATTTGTTCCTTTCTATGGCTGAGTAATATTATATTGTATATATGTTCCACAACTTCTTTATCCATTAATTTGTCAAGGGACATCTAGATTGCTTCCATATCCTGGCTTTTGTAAATAGTGCTGCAGTGAAGATTAGGGTACCTGTGTCTTTTTGAATTCTGATTTTCTCAGGGTTTATGCCAAGTAGTGGGATCTCTGGGCCATATGGTAGATTTATTCCTAGTTTTTAAAGAAATCTCCATAGTGTTTTCCATAGTGGCTGTATCAATTTGCATTCCCATGCACAGTGCAAGAGGGTTCCCTTTTTACCACATTCTTTCCAACACTTGTTATTTGTAGGTTTTTGATGATGGTCATTCTGACTGGTATGAGGTGATACCTCATTGAAGTTTTGATTTGTGTTTCTCTAATAATGAGTGGTGTGAACACTTTTTCATGTATTTATTGGCCATCTGTATGTCTTACTTGGAAAAATGTCTGTTTAGTTCTTCTGCCCAGTTTTTGCCTTTTTTTTTTTTTAATACTGAGCTGCAAGAGCCTCTTGTATATTTTGGAGATTACTCCTTCATGCCTTTTGCTCTTTATTCGATGGTTTTAAGATATACATCCATGCATTTTATTATTCACCCCCTATATTCTAAGTATGTGGACTACAACCGAATTTTTACCTCTAGTGCATGTGTTTTTTTTTTTTTTTAAACATTCAAATCCTAATCCATAAGGGAAATATAGGCCATCAGTGAATCATGTGTTCTTTGACAAAAGAACCTTTTACAAACTTTTCTTCTAAATTAAAATGGCTGTATTAACTTGAATGTCCTCATAAAAAGATTGATTATATAGGAAAGCTACCAATTAAATGACACTAAACAAAGCAGCTGGTTACACATTATCAGAAATCTTGTTAACCTTAAAGGAGTGTTAAGTCTTCAGTAAAATCAGAAGGAAAACATAGAAGAAATATGCTCATTAGGACTGCATAATGTTCTAGCCTGAAAAGTCTACATGAGGGGACTTTCCTTATATTTATAAGATGCTTAAAGGGATCATTAAGAAAGGATTTCTCCTAAACAGTAAAATCAATTAAAGTAGCTTGGTACAAGGCTGAAACTCATTAGTGCATAAGCTATTTCTTTTTTGCTGGTGTTTTCTGGAGGAATTTTTACTACCTCATCAACACTATGAACTTGAATGAGACCAATTATGGACTTAAAGCTACCATAAAAGTAACTTATTAACAATATGCATGGGATCGCCCATCAGTATATGTTATTTACTTTAAAAATGCTTTCAAAGTTATTCTCATTCGATCTACTCAGCAACTCTTTGAGGTAACTGGGTTTGTATCGGGAACAAAGACAATTACAACAAAATGATTGAATGACATATCTAAGGTAAGGAGATATTGGAGGTTGAACTGCAATAAAATCTCATGTGTTTTCAGTTCTAAATCCATGACTTTCTTAGCAAAGTGTACATACATTCCATCTAGACAAAATAAATTCTGTTTTCATAAATTTTTACATTTTTTAAAATGTGTGTTTCTCTCTGTGCAAGTACTTAAAATCAAACAGAAACACAAGACAAAAACCTGGAGTTCAGAGTCTGAGAAAAATTCTAATTTTACTTCTGAAACTGTTACTGTTATCACCTGAAATTTGTTTTGCAGTTTGTTTTACTTCTCTCACTTTTATGAAGTAAACATGACAAGAAAAACATGTAACAATATCCTCTTATAGTAGTACAGTGCTTTAAACATGGGAAAAATGATCATTCCCCTGTGCACATAATTCTTTGTAGACTAGCTTAAAAAAAAGTTCTCATTTATGGCTTCTTACAATTACTGCTGCTGCTGCTAAGTCACTTCAGTCATGTCCGACTCTGTGCGACCCCAGAGACGGCAGCCCACCAGGTCCCACTGTCTCTGGCATTCTCCAGGCAAGAACACTGGAGTGGGTTGCCATTTCCTTCTCCAACGCATGAAAGTGAAAAGTGAAAGCAAAATCATTCAGTCGTGTCCGACTCTTTGCGACCCCATGGACTGCAGCCAACCAGGCTCCTCCATCCATGGGATTTTCCAGGCAAGAGTACTGGAGTGGGGTGCCATTGCCTTCTCCGTCTTACAATTATAATCCCTTCTTATTGGTAAGGTGAATAGCAGTCACCTGACACCTACATATATACTAAATAAACAAATATGAATTAAGCCGTCTCCATAATATCCCTTGCTCCACATCATATTTAATCTTATCCATTTGTTGTTTAGTCACAAACTTGTGTCAGACTCTTTGTGACTTGATGGACTGTAGCCCCCCAGACTCCTGTGTCCATGGGATTTCCCAGGCAAAAATACTAAAGTGGGTTGCCATTTCCTTCTCCAGGAGATCTTCCTGACCCAAGTATCGAACCCACATCTCCTGCACTGGCAGGTGGATTCTTTACCACTGTGCCAGTCTTTTCCATAGATACCTCCCAATATTGAAGACAGGGACTGATTAACCCATTAGAAAGAGAAGCCAGACACAATGCTCTGAAAAATATTATGAGAGAATAAAATTAGGATATCAGATTGAGTATATATGAGAAATAATGCTGGATTATTTTCATAATTCATCTTCATCACAGTGGTGCTGCAACTAATTAATAGTTAATGAAATACATGCAAATTATTAATGAAACACTTTGTGATTTAAAAGCAATTCTGAGACAATTAAGACATTTGCAAACACTGTTAAATGAGACATGCAGTTCTAAATGTAATAGATGGCCAATAAATCCTGGCATTTGTATTCTTCAGGGACTAATATCATGAGAGGGAAGAGTCAAGTAAAACTGTTTTTTTCAAGTTCTTAATATAGAATTCTGCATGTTGTTGCTGTTTTCAATTCAGTTCAGTCGCTCAGTCATGTCCGACTCTTTGCAACCCCATGAATCGCAGCATGCCAGGCCTCCCTGTCCATCACCAACTCCCGGAGTTCACTCAAACTCATATCTGTCGAGTTGGTGATGCCATCCAGCCATCTCATCCTCTGTCATCCCCTTCTCCTCCTGCCCACAATCCCTCCCAGCATCAGAGTCTTTTCCAATGAGTCAACTCTTTGCATCAGATAGCCAAAGTATTAGAGTTTCAGCTTCAGCATCAGTCCTTCCAATGAACACCAAGGACTATCTCCTTTAGGATGGACTGTATCTCCTTGCAGTCCAAGGGACTCTCCACAGTGTTCTCCAACACCACAGTTCAGAAGCATCAATTCTTCAGCGCTCAGCTTTCTTCACAGTCCAACTCTCACATCCATACATGACCACTGGAAAAACCATAGCCTTGACTAGATCACTGTTGGCAAACTAATGTATCTGCTTTAGAATATGTTATCTAGGTTGGTCATAACTTTCCTTCCAAGGAGTAAGCGTCTTTTAATTTTATGGCTGCAATCAGCATCTGCAATGATTTTGGAGCTCCAAAAAATAAAGTCAGCCACTGTTTCCACTGTTTCCCCATCTATTTCCCATGAAGTGATGGGACCTGATGCCATGATCCTAGTTTTCTGAATAATAGGCTTTAAGCCAACTTTTTGACTCTTCTCTTTCACTTTCATCAAGAGGCTTTTTAGTTCCTCTTCACTTTCTGCCAGAAGGGTGGTGTCATCTGCATATCTGAGGTTATGGATATTTCTCCCGGCAATCTTGATTCCAGCTTGTGTTTCTTCCAGCCCAGCATTTCTTGTGATGTACTCTGCATGTACGTTAATAAGCAGGGTGACAATATACAGCCTTGATGTACTCCTTTTCCTATTTGGAACCAATCTGTTGTTCCATGTTCAGTTCTAACTGTTGCTTCCTGACCTGCATACAGGTTTCTCAAGAGGCAGGTCAGGTGGTCTGGTATTCCCATCTCTTGAAGAATTTTCCACAGTTTATTGTGATCCACACAGTGAAAGGCTTTGGCATAGTCAATAAAACAGAAATAGATATTTCTGAAACTCTCTTGCTTTTTCTATGATCCAGCAGATGTTGGCAATTTGATCTCTTGTTCCTCTGCCTTTTCTAAAACCAGCTTGAACATCTGGAAGTTCACAGTTCATGTACTGCTGAAGCCTGGCTTGGAGAATTTTGAGCATTACTTTACTAGCGTGTGAGATAGTGCAATTGTGCGGTAGTTTGGCATTCTTTGGTATTGCCTTTCTTTGGGATTGTAATGAAAACTGACCTTTTCCAGTCCTGGGGCCACTACTGAGTTTTCCAAATTTACTGGCATATTGAGTGCAACACTTTCACAACATCATCTTTCAGGATTTGAAATAGCTCAACTGGAATTCCATCACCTCCACTAGCTTTGTTCATAGTGATGCTTTCTAAGGCCCACTTGACTTCACATTCTAGGATGTCTGGCTCTAGGTGAGTGATCACACACCATCGTGGTTATCTGGGTCGTGAAGATCTTTTTTGTACAGTTCTTCTGTGTATTCTTGCCACCTCTTCTTAATATCTTCTGCTTCTGTTAGGTCCATATCATTTCTGTCCTTTATCGAGCCCATCTTTGCATGATATGTTCCCTTAGTATCTCTAATTTTCTTGAAGAGATCTCTAGTCTTTCCCATTCTATTGTTTTCCTCTATTTCTTTGCATTGATCGCTGAGGAAGGCTTTCTTATCTCTCCTTGCTATTCTTTGGAACTCTGCATTCAGATGCTTATATCTTTCCTTTTCTCCTTTGCTTTCCACTTTTCTTTTCACAGCTATTTGTAAGTCCTCTTCAGACAGCCATTTTGCTTTTTTGCATTTCTTTTTATTGGGGATGGTCTTGATCCTTGTCTCCTGTACAATGTCACAAACCTCCATCCATTGTTCATCAGGCACTCTCTCTATCAGATGTAATCCCTTGAATCTATTTGTCACTTCCCCTGTATAATCATAAGGGATTTGATTTAGGTCATACCTGAATGGTCTAGTGGGTTTCCCTACTTTCTTCAATTATATCTGAATTTTGCAATAAGGAGTTCATGATCTGAGTTGCTGCTTTAGTACCTTTAATTGCCTATTAAGTACAAAATTGCCTATTCATATATGCAAACAGTGACTCATCATAAACTTTTAAAAAATGAAGTATTTTTAGAATATTTTTAGCTTCACAGCAAATTTGACTGGCAGGTGCATTCCCCATTTACCCTCTGCCTCCATAGGTTAGCCTTCACCATTATCAATATCCCTTGTCAGAGTAGTATAGTTTTTTTATATTGAACCTACATGGCACATCCTTATCACCTAGAGTCTTAGTTGACATTAGGCTTCATTCTTGGTATTGTATATTCCATGGGTTTGTACAAATGTATAATGACATATATCCAGCACTATATTATCTTACAGAGTGTTTAAGTTCCTTAAAAATTATCTGTTTATTCATCCTACCCTATCCCCAAACCTTGGAAACCACTGATCTTTTCATTGTCTCCATAGTTTTGTCTTTTCCAGTTAGGCAAATAACTGGACTCAAGATTATCTAGGCATTTCAAATTGGTTTCCTTCACGTACTAATACACATTTAAGGTGGTTATTTGTCTTTCAATGGCTTAATAGAATATTATTAAGTGGTAAAAAGAAGCTATTACCTACCTAAAAATATCCTGGTGACTTCCACATTTTGGCAATTGTGTATAAAGCAGAAATAAACTTTCATGTACAGGTTTCGGTATGGACATATGCTTTCAACCCCTTTGCATAAATGCCAAGGGGTTCAATTGTAGAATCTCAAGAGAATTTTTTATTTTTTAAAAAGTTGCCCAACTCTCTTCCAAAGTGACTGTACCATTCTGCTTGCCCATGAGCAGTGAGTGAGAGTTCTCAATGCTCCGTATCCCTGTCAACATTTGGTGGCATTAGTATTCTAGTTTTGGCCATTGTCATAGATGCATAGTAGTATCTCACTGTTTTAGTTTGCCTTTCCCTGATAACATATTCTGTGGAGATATTTTCATATGCTTGTTTGTCATCTGTATATCTTTAGTGAAGAGTCTGTTTAGCCATTTGGCCCATGCTTTAATTGGATTGTTTGTTTTCTTATCATTGAGCTTTATAAGTTATTTTGGTATTCTTTGGATAATAAGTATTTATCAGATATGTATTTCACAGATATTTTCCATAAGTCTGTGGCTTATCCTTAGATTCTTTTGACAGTGTGTTTTGTACAGCAGACATTTTTATTTTAGCGAAATCAAACTTTGAATTCTTTCATGGATTGGTCTCAGTTCAGTTCAGTTGCTAAGTCATGTCCGACTCTTTGTGACCCCATGGACTGCAGGACACCAGGCTTCCCTGTCCAACACCAACTCCCAGAGCTTGCTCAAACTCATGTCCATCGAGTCTGTGATGGCATCCAACTGTCTCATCCTCCATTGTCCCCTTTTCCTATTGCCTTCAATCTTTCCTAGCATCAGGGTCTTTTCCAATCAGTCAGTTCTTTGCATCAGGTGGCCAAAGTATTGGAGATTCAGCTTCAGCATCAGTCCTTCCAATGAATATTCAGGACTGATTTCCTTTAGGATGGACTGGTTGGATCTCCTTGCATTCCAAGGGACTCTCAAGAGTCTTCTCCAACACCACAGTTCAAAAGCATCAATTCTTCATCACTCAGGTTATAGTCCAGCTCTCACATCCATACATGACTACTGGAAAAACCATAGCCTTGACTAGACGGACCTTTGTTGGCAAAGCAATGTCTCTGCTTTATGCTTTCTGGGTTGGTCATAGCTTTTCTTCCAAGGAGCAAGTGTCTTTTAATTTCATGGCTTCAGTCACCATCTGCAGTATTTTGGAGCCCAAGAAAATAAAGTCTGTCACTGTTTCCAGTGTTTCTCCATTTGCCATAGAGTAATAGGACCAGATGCCATGATCTTAGTTTTTTGAATGTTGAGTTTTAAGCCAGCTTTTTCACTCTCCTCTTTCACTTTCACCAACAGGCTCTTTAGTTCCTCTTCACTTTCTGCTATAAGTGTGGTGTCATCTGACTATCTGAGGTTATCAATATTTCTCCCAGCAATTTTGATTCCAGCTTGAGCTTCATCCAGGCTGGCATTTCGCATGATGTACTTTGCATATCATTTAAATAAGCAGGATGACAATATACAGCCTCGAGGTAGTCCTTTCCCAGTTTGGAACCCGTCTATTGTCCCATGTCCAATTCTAACTGTTGTTTCTTGACCTGCATACAGACTTCTCAGGAGGCAGGTCAGGTGGTCTGGTATTCCCATCTCTTTCAGAATTTTCCGCAGTTTGTTGTGATCTACACAGTCAAAGGCTTTGGCGTAATCAATACAGCAGAAATAGATGTTTTTCTGGAACTCTCATTGTTTTATGTGGATTGGTCTACAATTCAGTATTGTTAACCCTTGTGAATGGTATAAAGAGTTATAGCCTATGTCTGGAATCATTCCTTTCTTTGTGGTTGCTCAGTTTTTCTAGCACCGTTTGTTGAAAAAACTGCATTTGCTCCATTTTATTTCTTTTGTTTCTTTGTCACAGATTAGTTGACTACCATTATGCTAGACATCTTAAACTTACACAGTGATATGTCAATTATATCTCAATAAAACTGGAAGAAAATCTTAAATGAATTCACAATACTTGAGGTGAATCTATTTCTGCTCTTTATTCTGTTCCAATAATTTCTTTATTCTTTCATCAATAGCAAACTTCCTTGATCACAGCAGTTTTATAGTAACTTTTGAAATTGAGTAGTATCAGTCCTCCAATTTTATTATCCTCTTTCAGAATTTGTTGCTTATTAACACTTTTTACCTCTCCATATGTATGTTAGGATCAGTTTTCTGTTATCCGTGAAATAACTTTCTGGGAATTTGGTTGGAAGTGAATCCATAGATAAAGAGGAGAGGAACTGACATATTGATAATGTCTTCCTATTCATGAACATATAATATGTCTCTATTTATTTATTTAACTCTTCATTTCAACAGACTTTGTAGTTCTTCTCATATAGGTCTTTTGCATATTTGTTTGATTTACCCATACGCATTCTATTTAATGCCAATTGGAGTGCCAATTTAAGTGGCACTGCATTTTTAATTTGAAATTCCCCTTGATCACTGATAGTATGAAGTGAATGAATTATCTGTATTAAACTTATATCCTGCAGTCTTGCTAGCATTGCTTACTAGTTTTGTAGTTTCTCTGTTGATTCTTGTATTCTATGTAAATAAACATGTTTTCTAAATTAAAATCATTTTCTTTCTTCCATCGCAATGTCTATATCTTTCATTTCTTATTACTGGATTAGCTAGACTCCAGCATGACGTTGGAAAGCCATGAGAGAGAATTTCCTTGCTTAGTTCTCAAAGTTAATAGGAAATTTTGAGCTTATCACCATTAACTATGATGTAAACTGAAGGATTTTTTAATAGATATTGTAGATATTCAAGTTTAGAAATGTCTCCTCTGTTCCTAGTTTGAGAAGTTGTATTTTGCATGAGCATTGGGTTTTTTCAAATGCTTCTATATCTGTACATATCATCATGTGCTTTTCCTTCTTTAGCATATTTATGTAATGGATTATAGTGATTTCTTTTTCTTTTGAATGTTGAACTAGCCTTGGAAACTTGGTATAAGTCCTGCTTGGTTGTGGTGTATAATTTTAATTGTTTTAGATTTGATTTACTAACATTTTTTTGAGTTTTTTTGCATCTGTATTTATAAGAGGTATTGTCCTGTACTTACTGATCTTGTTTTTATCTTTGTTTTTGGTTTTTTTTTTTTTTTTAAGTATAAGATTAGTGCTGGCTTCATCAGATGAGATATGAAGTATTCCCTCTGCTTCTATCCTCAGAAAAACTTTATAGAAAACTGATAATTCATTTTTAAATGGTTGGTAAAATTCACCAGTGAGCCAATCTGGGCTTGGTGCTTTCTGTTTGGGAAGGTTATTAGTTACTGACCCAATTTATTCAAAAGAGTCCTATTGAGCCTGCCTATTTCTTTTTCTGTGAGTTTTATAAGATTGTATTTTTCAAGGAATTGATCCATTTAAACTAGGTTGTCAAATATGTGAGTATAGAATTGTTCATAGTATTCCTTTTTACCCTGTAATTCAAATTTAATCCTGTTGGACCTGTTATGTCTATCTCTTTTTTTGTTTCTGATATCACCTAATACTGTTATTAATTTTATTAAACATTCTTAAGAACTCACCCTTGCTTCATTGATATTTCTCTATTCACCTTCTGTTTTTAATTTCATTGATTTCTGCTCTAATTCTTATAAATTATTTCTTATTTTGGATTTAATTTGATCTTTTTCTAGTTCTAAGATGAAACTTAGGTGATTGATTTTTAGATCTTATCTCATATATACATTCAGTGTCATAAACGTCCATGTAAACTCTGCTTCCATTATATTCTTTAAATTTTTATAAGTTGTACTTTCATTTTTACTTAGCTAAATTTTTTAAATTTCTCTAAATATTTCTTCTTTGACCCATATGTTACTTAGAAATATACTGTGTAATCTTCAAGTATTTGAGATTTTTCAGTACATCTTTTTGTTATTGATCTAGTTTTAATTTCATGGTTGTCTAAGAGCAGACATTTTATGATTTCTTTTAAAGGTGCTAAGATGTGTTTTGTGGTTCATAACATGCTGTCTTGGTTAATGATCCACGTGAACTTAAGAGTGTCTATTATACTGTTGGATGAAGTAGCCCATACACATCCATTATGACGGTGTTATTCAGTTAAACTATGTCCTTACTGATACTCTGCCTGAAGAATCTGTCCATTTTTAATAGGTGGTGTTAAGTTTCCACTGTAATAATAGATTCATCTCTTTGTCTTTGAGGTTCTTTTTTTTTAATTTTATTTTTAAACTTTACATAATTGTATTAGTTTTGCCAAATATCAAAATGAATCTGCCACAGGTATACATGTGTTCCCCATCCTGAACCCTCCTCCCTCCTCCCTCCCCATACCATCCCTCTGGGTCACCCCAGTGCACCAGCCCCAAGCATCCAGTATCGTGCATCAAAAAATATCAAGTTTTTGCCTCACATATTTTGATGCACTTGTTTGCTGCATATAAAAAATAAATGTGTGCACCATTATTTTCTGATAAATTTTCTTTCCTAGAAGTTGGCTATATCTCAAATTAATATAGCTACTCTCACTTTCTTTTGATTAGTGTTAAGACCATTTCTACTCTGCTTTCCATTTACTTTTTTTGGGTGGGTGGGGAGGGAGCACACCAAAACATGTGAGATCTTAGTTCCCTGACCAGGGATAGAACCCATGCCTCTTGCAGTGAAAGAGCAGAGTCCTAACCACTGGACCACCAAGGTATCCCCTCAAATATTTCTGTCTTTTTTTCTTTCTCTCTTTTCATAAGATTCCTTTTATTTGAATGTTACACCGTTTGTAATGTCCCATTCTTCTCCAATACGCTAGTCTTTTTCAATCTCTTTTGTCTTTTTCACTTTTGAAGGTTTCTGTTGAGATATGCTCAAGGTCAGAATACTTACCTCTGCTGTGTCCAGTCTGATAAAAAGACCCACAAAGGCATTTGCCATTTTTGTTGCAGATATTTGTCATTTTTGAATATCTAGCATTTCATTTTGGTTCTTTCTTATGATTATCATCTCTTAGAGCCCTTAGTTATTATAGTTGTCCTAAATTCCTGGTCTGATAATAGCAATGTCCACACCATGTCAGATTCTAATGCTTGGTCTCCTCAAATTGCAGTGTTGCCTTTTGGTATGGTTCGTAATTATTTCTTGAAAGCTGTACATGATGTACCATGTAAAAGTAACTTCTGTAATGTGGTTTAGTAATGTAATATTGAGCTGTAAGAATGGAAAATACTCTATTTTCTTGTGATTAGGTTTCAGGCTTTTAGTGAATTTCTGCTATGGACTATACACTTCACATATGCTTAAGAGTTCGTTCTTTTCTTCAGTAGGATAAGATGCTAGAGGAGGCTGACATTGAATATTTCTGTTTTCTATGTGGAAGGTTGCCTGCCTGTAGTTGGATATCTCCCTTCTTCTGAAATAGTTAGGATCTGATAATACCTCAGTGGGTTAGGCACAGGTTTGTTAGTTTCTCCTGAAGGCTGATTTATTAAGAACAGAATGCCTTGGAGTATTTAAAATGATTTTCTTTCTCCTCTGTATACTGGACACATGAGAGGATTTTTTGCATATCCACTGTGGGAACCTGGTTAGAGCTACATGAGGTAAAAGTCAGTGTGGAGAATGCCCAGTAATTTGGTACTGCTGAATATTTTAACTTTTAGAGCAGTCCACTCTGATCATCGAGCTATTTGTCAGTTGTTGTTCTGGTGTCCTGCTGATGAGCTGTTTCTTTTATGGTAAGTTGTGATTGTATTTGCCTGTCTCTCCAATTTTGTGGGCAGTTGTTTGCCCTGTCACCTCACATCTCTTAAGAATCTAAGGACAGTTGTTGGTTTTTGGTTTATTCAGCTTATTTGTTGTTAGAATAGCTTGGCAACTTCTAGGCTTGCTTCATAAACTTTTTAAACTGTTAAATTTTATTAAAATACATATATAAATGACCATGGGATCCAGAGGACCAAAGCTCAGAACTCTGATTTATCGCCTTATTCAGCATTTTGATTATATTTGAGAGATGAATATAATCTGAGAGATAGGAAATAATATGAAAGTATTAGAGGACCATGATCATACTTTGTACTTCCCTTCCTATTTCACCTGTAACATATTAGTATTTAAAACAGAGAATTTAAGGATTTCTGGGAAATAAGTATATATTGAAATGAGCCTCTTACACGCATACATATAAGAAAAGGCAAATTTTATAGAAATTTATTTGGCAAAACTAATACAATTATGTAAAGTTTAAAAATAAAATAAAATTAAAAAAAAACACTCAAAATCTTAGTAAAAAGCCTTTTCTTTGGATGTTTAAGTTTCCCATCTTACCTTATTAAAAGTGATTGTGCTTAAAAAAACAGTGGAGATTGCTAGAATAGCACCAGAAGACTTGAAATGTGAACTCTGAATAAATGCTTTCCTCTTCTAAAATCAACAAATTTTTATACAGATAGGCTATTTGGACAGAAATACTAAAAGAATGTTTTTCAGAGTTGGAAGGACCACTGATTTCCACCCCATGTTCAAAGCTTAAACAGCAAGAAATTTCCACTGATTGTCTTCTTAACATATCCTCCCCAAAGGAGAAGAGTGTGTAACTTGATTGATTTTTAGTAAAATGTGGTCGCCTTTTACTAATTTGTTTTAAAGAAGGATCCAGGACATCATTTTTTTCTACCTCCTTCACTCAAATATACTATTTTCTATATCTTGTTCTCAGCTCCTGGACTAGAAATAATTTTCCTGTCTTTATTAATCACAATATTCCAGAGTCCATGGGTGGCAAATTTGGTAATTCAAAGGCAAGATTTATGGTCAGGATTTAGAAAAAGTAAAAGGCTTTATCTGTCTTATTCAACTGTGCTTTAAGCAATGCCTCTTCATTTGAGATTTGTTTTTAAATGAATTAATAAAGATAATTTCCCAATTAATTATATGTACTTTATAGCAAAAATTGAGTGGTCCAGAGGTGACTTTTCAGAATACCTGACATGTATAGTTGGATGAACTCTATGAAAGACTAGGAAAATGATTCATAAAATTTGCTTTAATCTTAAGACAATATTCAAATATATATTTATTATAGTTGTAATTAAATTTTATCTAACATTTTATGTAATTTATCTAATTAGATTTAATCTGGGACTTCCCTGGTGGCGCAGATGGTAAAGCATCTGTCTACAATATGGGAGACCTGGGTTCGATCCCTGGGTTGGGAAAATTCCCTGGAGAAGGAAATGGCAACCCACTCCAGTACTCTTGCCTAGAAAATCCCATGGACGGAGGAGCCTGCTGTCCATGGGGTCGCAAAGAGTTGGACACGACTGAGTGACTTCACTTTCACTTTCAGATTTAATCTAAATATATATTCATTGCAGTTATTTGTAATTAGATAATATGAAGGGTATGGCACATGTTGCATGTGATTTTCAATGCAAAGTTGATACTGATGGCTTAAATAGACAATTTTAATAATTTAATTGAAAAACTACACTTAAGTTTGAATTTTATCTTTCTTCCTCCTCCATACTTATGTTTCTTGACATTTCTAGTGGAATTTTATACACATCTGATACTCACTATTTGTCTTAATACACACACTGTCTCCACTTTATTCTGACTGCCTTTAAATAGGATGCATATGAGAAATGTCAAATATGCCTTCAGATATATCTCCAGATATTTTGTGTTATTTTAAATTCCTGAAGTGATATTTCCCTTTTATGTCACAGTTCAAATGGTCTCAAATAATACAATTCAAGATAGAAATGCTTTCAGTCTTTGTCACTGGTTTGTGTGTGTATGTGTGTGTGTTTAGTTACTCAGTCATGTCAGACTCTTTGCGACCCCATGGACTGTAGCCCACCAGGCTCCTCTGTCCATGGAGATTCTCCAGGCTAAAATACTGGAGTGGGTTGCCATGCGTTCCTCCACGCAATCTTCCCAACCCTGGTATCAAACCCAGGTCTCCAGCATTGCAGGCAGATTCTTTACCATCTGAGCCATCAGGGAAGCCCAAGAATCCTGGAGTGGATAGCCTATCCCTTCTCCAAGGGAGCTTCCCAACCCAAGAATTGAACCAGGATCTCCTGCATTGCAGATGGGTACTTTATCAGCTGAGCTACCTGGGAAGCCCACCATTACAGTCCCAGAAAAAAAAAAAAATCATGTAAACTGTTTCTCATTCAAAATATTCGTGATTGTGTGTCATTGACATGAAAGTTATTATTCATAGGTTTCTCTAGACCTGACAAATTTTGTTGTTAAAAATGTTGGACACAACAGACTTCATCAGACTAAAATATTAATAACTTAAGATGAGAAAATTGAAAAAGTAGCCCATACATAGTCATGTGATCCCACGATATTGTTTAGTTTTTAAATTAAAGGAAAGATTAAATATGAGAGGAGGGAGGAAATGAATATATCACTTCTATTGGAGTTAATTAAGAACAGGTGCTACATCAAGCTGTGGTATAATTATTTGTGTTTTCTTTCCCCCCAAAATTAGTAAGTATATTTTTCACTGAACCAGAGAGGACTGAGCTAACAATAATATCCTGAATTTTGTTGGAAATTACTTAAAATGTCATTAAGAAGTATTCACACAAATGGAGAGGGTGCATAGGCATGATAAAAATCACAAAGAATAAAACTACCGAAATAAAGCCAGGCATGAGAATTTTATTAAAAAATATTGTATCTTTAAATTGAAAAATAGTGAGATTTGTGTGTAAATGATGAAAACTGAATCCAGAGTGATAGCTAACTGAGAAAAATAAGTGACAATAACTTATTGATGATTCTATAAGGCTCAGTAAGGAAACTCCCATGTTTTTACATTTTATTTATTTATGTTTATTTTGGCTGTATCGGGTCTTGGTCGCTGTGTGTGCTTTTCTGTAGTTGTAGAGAGTGGGGGCTACTGTTTGTTCCAGTGGGGAGGGTTTCTTGTAGCAGTAGCTTCTTCTGTTGCAGACACTGGGCTCCAGAGTGCAGTGGGCTCAGTAGTTGAGGTTCTGGGCTTTATAGCACAGTCTCAGTTGTTGTGGTTCATGGGCTTAGCTGCTCTGTGGCATGTGGGATCCTCCTGGACCAGGGATTGAACCCATGTTTCCAGCACTGGCAGGTGAATTCTTCACCAGTGAGCCATTAGGGAAGCCCTAAACTCCCATATAAAAAAAAACAAGTTTGAAATTTTTGCTTTCTGAGTGTTAGCTGAAAAAAGAGATGCAGCATTATCTTATAAGAAGGGGAACTTCTAAATCATCCTAAATTGATCATAATCACTGAAACAAAAGGGAAAGTTGTCAGAAAGAAAACTGGGAGAAACAGAACATCAGACTGGTTCTGCAGGATCTATAGGTACATTGCACATATTTTCCTTCCTGGAAGAGTAGACCTCACATATGGGACAGATTATCTATATTACATAATGATTGTCTGCTATCTTGACTGACTTCTATTAAAAATACAGTTAACCCTTGAACAACATGGGAGTTAGGGGCCCTGAACCACCATGAAGTTAAAAATTTGTGTATAATTTATTGTTGGCCCTTTCAATATACAGTTCCTCTTTAATTGAAGTTCTGCATCCTAAATTCAAGCAACCAAAGATTGTGCAGTAATATAGTATTCAATAGTGGGGGGAAAATCTGCTTATAAGTGGATCCATATGACTTAAATGTGTTGTTCAAAGGTCAACTGTGTAATTCATCAAATTTCTTTATTTTGGCTAACAAAATCAAGTCTCCCATGATCTGATCAGCATCAGTGTACATATAAGAAAAAATGCTGGCATTTTTTCCCAGTCTACTGATCTTTATTTTTCTTTTTCAGCTTTCAGTTCAGTCCAGTCACTCAGTCATGTCCGACTCTTTGTGACCCCATGAATTGCAGCAGGCCAGGCCTCCCTATCCATCACCATCTGCTGGAGTTCACTCAAACTCATGTCCATTGAGTCGGTGATGCCATCCAGCCATCTCATCCTCTGTTGTCCCCTTCTCCTCCTGCCCCCAATCCCTCCCAGCATCAGATTATTTTCCAATGAGTCAACTCTTCGCATGAGGTGGCCAAAGTACTGGAGTTTCAGCTTTAGCATCATTCCTTCCAAAGAAATCCCAGGGCTGATCTCCTTCAGAATGGACTGGTTGGATCTCCTTGCAGTCCAAGGGACTCTCAAGAGTCTTCTCCAACACCACGGTTCAAAAGCATCAATTCTTCGGTGCTAAGCCTTCTTCACAGTCCAACTCTCACATCCATACATGACCACTGGGAAAAACCATAGCCTTGACTAGACGGACCTTTGTTGGCAAAGTAATATCTCTGCTTTTGAATATGCTATCTAGGTTGGTCATAACTTTTCTTCCAAGGAGTAAGCGTCTTTTAATTTCATGGCCACAGTCACCATCTGCAGTGATTTTGGAGCCCAAAAAATAAAGTCAGCCACTGTTTCCCCATCTATTTCCCATGAAATGATGGGACCGGATGCCATGATCTTCGTTTTCTGAATGTTGAGCTTCAAGCTTTACTGAGGTATAATTGACATAAAATTTGTGTAAGCTAATGTATACAGCTTGATAATAAGATAGACCTACATGTTGCAAAATTTGTTTACTAAAAAATATTTAAGATCTACTTTCTTAGCAAATTTCAAATATAAAACACAGCATTGTTAACTATCTTGGCCATAAGAAAAGGAAAAAATACAAACTTGTGACAAAATGAAACTATTTAGAATACTCATGAAGGGAAGTTGAGGTAATAGAAGATGAGCTCTTCACACGTTATGGCTTTGTTTATCAACATTTATTATAATCATAATGTTTGACTCACAAATCAACAAAGATGTAACATACATCTTATAATTGATATAGATGTGTTTCCTCATGTTACTTCAAGTTAACTTTTATTGTGCCAAAAGTATAGAGACATTAACTTTTACCATTGCTTTTGCTTCCCTTCTATATACACCTATATCACAAAGGTTAACTCTTAAACCCTTCTTTTGGTAAATATCTTTTTATCACTAGATAACACATGTATACTTTTAATACTTAATATTTTAGATTTAGTAATTTTTCTAGGCACTTTCCCCAGCTAAAGATGAAACTGTAACACTCTTCATTGACTAAAATTCAACATATATATACAACTGCAATCCTGTTAAAATAATTATGAGTGAAACCAAAACATGCACAGAAGAGCCTTGGCACAGACAAAGGAATATCTATGTCTGTGAAAGTTTATTTGGTATAAATATCATTGCATTTATGAAATAAAATGCTAAAGTCAAATTTGAAACAAAAATAATTGTGTTTTAAATAATTTAAAATGTCCTTTGGAAAAATTATATACATTAATATATTAGGTATTTAGGTATATGGTAGGTGTGCTGTGCTTAGTCACTCACTAGTGTCTGACTCTTTGCAACACCACAGACTGTAGCCTGCCAGGCAGGCTTCTCTGTCCATGGGGATTCTCCATTAAGAATACTAGAGGGGGTTGCAATTCCGTTCTCCAGGGGAGCCTCCCCACCCAGGGATCAAACCAGAGTCTCCTGTATTGCAGGTAGTTACTTTACAGACTGGGCCACCAGGGAAGCCCAAGAATACTGGAGTGGGTAGCCTAACACTTCTCCAGGGGATCTTCCTGACCAGTACTTGAACTGGGGTCTCCTGCATTGCAGGCAGATTCTTTATTAGCTGACCTACCAGGGAGGCCCATATGGTGCATAAACTTTATCAAATATGAAAAAAATCTCATAATGTCTAGCTTTCATTAATCAGACTTGATAATAATTTTATTGTGTCAACTACTCATCTTTATCTAGTAAACACACACATATATATATATAAATATATAAAATTTACATATTTTTGATGCAATGTATTTATGACCAAAGCTTGATAAAATGAATAATCAGACTTGGCTAGCATCACAATTTTAAACACTATACTAAATTTACATCTGTCACTCTCTGTGACATATGAAATTATCTGAAAAGAATTTTTATTGATTTTGGAATAGCAAAACTGACAAATTTTTATTCTTTGTAAATAAAAACTTATGAATATATTTGTAGACTTTCTCCTTCTCATGAAAATTATCTGTTCTTAGTCTCTGATAGAGTAGTTCTCTTTAGCATTTCCTTTTTCAGAGTTTCTCCAAAGAAACTCCTTTTAAAATCTAACTGTATGTATTTTTCCCTTGTTTCTTTATTGAATGTAATAGTTTTTCCCCGCTTTAAAAAATGTATTTGGTATTACTTTTTCAGCATCTTGCCTCTGCAGCATAAAGTCAACATTTAGTATTTAATGCAAGCATAATCTCATTAATGTTGATAGTAAGGTTACTTGGATAATTATTTTTCAGTCCTTAACAAGCCAAGAGTTATAGGTACAATTTGTAATTTAGTCAAATAACTTGGTTACATTCTTTTTCATCTACAGTGAATTTGACCATTTTAAGATAAATTTGTTAGTTTTATAATAAGATTATAAAAATTAAAATTTCTTCTCTAGCTTTCCAATCGTAACTGTAGAAACTAAAGAAAGTCCTTTATATATTGCTATATATAAAATAACATTCCTGTTTTTTTAATGGTTACTTATACTCTTGATAAAAGTAAAAGAGGAGAGTGAAAAACTTGGCTTAAAGCTCAACATTCAGAAAACTAAGATCATGGCATCTGATCCCATGGGAAATAGATGGGGAAACAGTGGAAACAGTGTCAGACTTTATTTGGGGGGGCTCCAAAATCACTGCAGATGGTGACTGAAGCCATCAAATTAAAAGACACTTGCTCCTTGGAAGGAAAGTTATGACCAACCTAGACAGCATATTAAAAAGCAGAGACATTATGTTGCCAACAAAGGTTCATCTAGTCAAGGCTATGGTTTTTCTGGTGGTCATGTATGGATGTGAGAGTTGGACTGTGAAGATAGCTGAGTGCCAAAGCATTGATGCTCTTGAACTGTGGTGTTGGAGAAGAGTCTTGAGAGTCCCTTGGACTGCAAGGAGATCCAACCAGTTCATCCTAAAGGAGATTAGTCCTGGGTGTTCATTGGAAGGACTGATGCTAAAGCTGAAACTCCAATACTTTGGCCACCTCATGTGAAGAGTTGACTCATTGGAAAAGACTCTGATGCTGGGAGGGATTGTGAGCAGGAGGAGAAGGGGATGACAGAGGATGAAATGGCGGGATGGCATCACCGACTCGATGGACATGAGTTTGAGTGAACTCCGGGAGTTGGTGATCGACAGGGAGGCCTGGCATGCTGCGATTCATGGGGTCGTAAAGAGTCAGACACGACCGAGCAACTGAACGGAACTGAACTAAGGACAGTAGAAAATTGAAATTTAGAAGAAAAATACACTTAAGTTAGACTTCTTTAGATTCGATTTGGAAAATGCAACGTGATTTATATTTTTTGTATTTCAGCACAGTTTAGTAAAGGACATGTATTTTTTTAACTATACTTGTTGTATTATGATTGCAACTTGTGTTACCATGGAAATTAATTTAACTACTTGGGACTTATTTTCTTTATCTGCTGTAAAAAATAAAAATACAAGGAAACTAATCTCAAGAGGTGGAAAGATATAAAAAGGTATCTAACTCCTAGAATCACCTTGTGATTGTGACAGTTAAATGGATTAATCCACACACAACACTTCAGTTTAATCGCTCAGTCGTGTCTGAGTCTTTGACCCCATGAACCTTAGCATGCCAGGCCTCCTTATCCATCACCAACTGTCGGAGTTCACCAAACCCATGTCCATCGAGTCTGTGATGCCATCCAACTATCTCATCCTCTTTTGCCCTCTTCTCCTCCTTCCCTCAATCCTTCCCATCATCAGGGCCTTTTCAAATGAGTCAGCTCTTCGCATCAAGTTACCAAAGTATTGGAGCTTCAGCTTCAACATCAGTCCTTCCAATGAACATCCAGGACTGATCTCCCTTAGAATGGACTGGTTGGATCTCCTTGCAGTCCAAGGGACTCTCAAGAGTCTTCTCCAACACCACAGTTCAAAAGCATCAATTCTTTGGTGCTCAGCCTTCTTCACAATCCAACTCTCACATCCATACATGATCTCTGGAAAAACCATAGCCTTGACTAGACGGACCTTTGTTGGCAAAGTAATGTCTCTGCTTTTCAATATGCTATCTAGGTTGGTCATAGCTTTCCTTCCAAGGAGTAAGCGTCTTTTGATTTCATGGCTGCAGTCATCATCTGTAGTGATTTTGGAGCCCCCCCCAAATAAAGTCTCTCACTGTTTCCATTTTTTCCCCATCTATTTGCCATGAAGTGATGGGACCAGATGCCATGATCTTAGTTTTCCGAAAGTTGAGCTTTAAGTCAGTTTTTTCACTCTCCTCTTCCACTTTCACCAAGAGGCTCTTTAGTTCTTCTTCACTTTCTGCCATAAGGGTGGTGTCATCTGCATATCTGTGGTTATTGATACTTCTCCCAGCAATCTTGATTCCAGCTTGTGCTTCCTCCAGCCCAGCGTTTCTCATGATGTAGTCTGCATATAAGTTAAATAAGCACAGTGACAATATACAGCCTTGTCATACTCCTTTTCCTATTTGGAACCAGTCTGTTGTTCCATGTCCAGTGCTAATTGTTGCTTCCTGACCTGCATACAGGTTTCTCAAGAGGCAGGTCAGGTGGTCTGGTATTCCCATCTCCTTCAGAATTTTCCACAGTTAGAAGTTGGCATATTGAAGTACTTAGTGTTAGATGACATTATTGTCATTGTGTTGTCATTTTTAAATTATTGAATTCAAGAAAATTGTGTTTTATTCTCTCAATTTATCCTGAATTAGTAAATAAATTAATATTAGACCAGACAGTTTATAAATACATTACCTTGCACACCAAAATGTTCCATCAACTTGTACATTTAACATAAGCTTTTATTTAAAAAAAAAAAAAAAGCATCTATTTGAGTGTAGGATTTTGGCCATATTATGTCACAGTACCTACAATTCTACAACTAAAACATTTATTTTAAGTTTTGACAAGTTTTGCTTTCAGCATTATATTTAAAACTGTCACTAGTAAAAATCACGGAGAAGGCAATGGCACGCCACTCCAGTACTCTTGCCTGGAAAATCCCATGGATGGAAGAGCCTGGTAGGCTGCAGTCCATGGGGTCGCTAAGAGTTGGACATGACTGAGCGACTTCACTTTCACTTTTCACTTTCATGCATTGGAGAAGGAAATGGCACCCCACTCCAGTACTCTTGCCTGGAGAATCCCAGGAATGGGAGAGCCTGGTGGGGTCGCACAGAGTCAGACACGACTGAAGCGACTTAGCAGCAGTAGCAGCAGCAGTAAAATCAATACCCTAATTTATACGTGTGCTAAGTCACTTCAATCATGTCCAACTCTTTGGAACATAGCCCACCAGGATCCTCTGTCCATATGATTCTCCAGGCAAGAATACTGGAGTAGGTTACCATACCTTCCTCCAGGGGATCCTCCCCACCCAGGGATTGAACCCACATCTCTTCCATCTCCTATAGTGGCCGCTGGTGCCACCTGACATTAAAAACTTTATATGACAATAGCTTTAATCATTTTCTAGTACAATTTTTATGTAAAAGATCTCCTTCCATTTCATGTATATATAGAGAAAACTATGAAAAGGGCAAATAACCTACAGTTCACTAAGGCATTATCTTATTGTTTTGTTTGCTACATCTGCAACAGATATTATAGTAAATGATTCAATTATATTTTTTTCAGAAACAGGCATTATCATTCAAACAAAATCTTTAGTAAACTAAAATAACATTGCTAGCGGCAATGTTACATTTAAAATTTTAGTTCTTCAATGACAAAATGAAAAGAGGTATGAGGTTTTTTAATTTCTAATTTACTATATATTGTAGGGCATGTATTGATATTTAAATTTAGAATATTTAAAAAGTAAAACTGAAAATTTATCTTATCCTAATGTTTAGGTATAATCTTTCAGTTTTCTTAATAAGTGATATTTACATGTCTCTTAAAATTCATAGCAAAATAGAGATGCTTAGAATGAAATTAAAAAGTCTCCTTCCTCCAACATCCTTTCCTCAAATGTGAGCCTATTAAATTTCTTGTATTCCCTTTTTAAAAATATATTAATGTTCATGTAAATACTTTATTTCCTATGTCAATATTGTCATTTAATGATAGTATTTTACATATAAAATTAATTCTATTTCTCATGCTGTAAATACCCACTTTATTATATCATATGAATGTATCATAAACCTTTAAACCAGTTCACTATAAAATCAAGTAATTTCCATTACATGTTTGTATTTAAATTTTTGATACAGATTTTCAACAAAAGGAAATCTTCATGATAAGAATGATACTGAAGTTTTCTTATCCTTATAGTTTTATGACTATTTTATAATAAAATGAATATAAACAAATTATATTTTAGAGAAGCAGCTAGCAAATCATAATTTCTGTCATATAAAACTGTGAAACAATAGGAATCTGATGAATTATGACCACAAGTGTGGGAACATTTTTCACTCCATGGTTTACTATCACAATATGAATCCAAAACAAAATAGGCATCACTTTTGACAGATTCTCCACTTTCACATCTAAGGTCTTAGTCTTCTGTCACTCAGAAGAGCCAAGGTCAAAGAGATCCATGGTAGTTTACCTTGGATACAGACTTGACCATCAAAATGCAAGCTGTAATACAAAGCTGAACATTTGTCAAAGGTTGGTGAACATTTGTCCCACATTCACATTTAAATCTGCATGCAGAGCACATAAGAATTGGTGAAATTTAAGAAAGTGATCTGCCAAAGAGAAAAATTATGGTAATTAGTTTAAGAGTGAGAGTTACTCATTTAGAAAATTTGAAACATCAGTGATCCAGATGATAGAAATGGGACATTAGCACACATTTCCCAAATTATAGTTTTAATAAAATAAATTTAAAAATGCTTCACCTTATTCTCAAGAAACTTTTTAAGATTGTTCTTTTTGTCTACAACTGAGGATAAAATATCCAAATAAAAAAAAAATTAAAGCTTCATCAGGAAAAGGTTTAGTTCAGTAATGCATAGTTCCTTGTGATGGAGAAAATGTCAGTGTAGTCAGGGTGAGTGTTGAAGTACGTAAAACACAGAAAGGAGTGCTAAAACTTGTATCAGCATAATTGATATTGACTTTAACATATGAATAAGTAAACTCAGAAATCAGAGCATAAGCACAGACCCATTCTGGGATACTTTTATTTTCTAAGTATCTGTATGACTATAAATAACATTTATTCATTTTCTTAACTGGAAAAAAAGTAATTTTATTTTTTGCAAAACTCTTTGCAAGTAAAATTAATAGTCTTTCACCTAAATATTAATGAAGTAACAAAACAATTTTAACAGTGGAAAAAAAGCAATGAATATACACTATAAATAATTAAAGTGAACTATACAGCCTGGAGAATCCCAGGGACAGGGGAGCCTGGTGGGCTGCCATCTATGGGGTTGCACAGAGGTAGACACGACTGAAGCGACTTAGCAGCAGCATACAGTCCATGAAATTCTCCAGGCCAGAATACTGGAATGGGTAGCTTTTCCCTTCTCCAGGGCATCGTCCCAATCTAGGGATCAAACCCAGGTCTCCAGCATTGCAGGCAGATTCTTTACCAGTTGAGCCACAAGGGAAGCCCAAGAATGGTGGAGTGGGTAGCCTGTCCCTTCTCCAGTGAATCTTCCTGACTCAGGAATGGAACCAGGGTCTCCTGATTGCAGGTGGATTCTTTACCAACTGAGCTATGAGGGAAGCCCCTTAGAGTTGATAACTAGGGACAAATACATAGTAAAGTTTGAATTTAATTTCATATAAAACAAGTATTTTCACAGTGCTACTGTATTTTGGAATGTATTATTTTGGTTCTCAAATTTTACTAACCATTTTATATAACTGTTTGCTCTTTTGATATATATTTCAGGAATATATATTTCAGGAACAGCAAAGTTCTTATTAATATTTAACTGGATCAGCTAATAGTAAGCATTGGAAAGGTAACAGCCACTCTTATTTTTACCAAGAACTTGTTAATTGAAATAAAGTTTAAAAAGTGTATATTTTTTTTAGGAAAATGGGAAACTTTCCTAAAAATATGGAAAAGGAAGAATAAAAATTCCTTGTTTTTTTAAAAATCACATCAAATCACTGACAGCATGTTTAGCATCCCTCTTGTAAAAGAAATTCTCATTTAAAAATTACTTGGTGTCTAAGGAGAGTTATGTTGTACAATATATTAAAATTTTACAGACCAATCATATTTTGCCAAAAGATGAACATCCCTAATTCTAAATATTCCTAATGCTAAGTATTAAATTTTAAGAAACATAAGCAACTGGCTATATTCATTTTATTATAGCAGATTTTCTCTTATTCATGTTTTAATTATGTCCTGTACATGTAGGCTTAAGACATATTGCAAACCAGCTATATAATACAAGAAATGGTAACAAAGCTTTCATCAACTGATTGAGAAAAAAACTTAGAGCTTTACATGCCCAGCTGTGTCTAAGTAAGCCAATTATAGCCAAATTGAAAGCATTTTAAATATAATGCATGATATAACTTGAAAGACTGTGCAGAAATAACGTTTATATTAAAATCTGAGATTTGTTCAGTGTTTAAACTTAGTGAACTGTAGAAATGCAAGGTGTAGGAAATCTGTGCTTTCAGCAATTTTTCTTATGTCAAATTGATCTTTTTGTCTAATACTTTGCTTTTGTCAATATAACTAGAGCACTTACTGTAAATATGAACTCATTCTAAATTTCTGCAGCTGAAGAAGAGAATGTTAAAAATATTATTTTTTCCTGTTCATTGGTGCTTTACTCTAGATTATTTACAAGTTTGCTTCTCTCACTGCAAATGGGTCATCTTTTCCACCCAATTTCAACTACATTGACAAGTAATGAGCCTTCTAAATCTATTAATAGTTTTTCTCTTACCAAAGCTTCAGTACACAGGATTAAGTATTACAAATCTCAGTTTGCAATGGGTCATTCTCAGAAAAAGAGAATAGCTTTTAATAAATGAAACAAAGATGAATATTTTTAATGATAAAAGTTACAATTGACAAAGAAGATAGACATCATGAAACATCACATGCTTAGCAACAAGAAAACAAAAATACATAAAGCAAAAATCAGAAGCAATATAAGGGAAAATAAAAAATATATAATCATAGTGAGACATATTAACATTTATTTGAAGATATCAAGTGAAAAAAAATAGAAGCATCTTGAATTGATGTCATAATAATTTAAATATAATAGATTTCTGTTAATTATATATCCTACAAAAATGTATTTAAAATTTTGTATCTCAAATGTTATTAGATGTCCATAGGACACTAAGAAAAACTGGCAAAAAGATAAACATTACTAAATTTCTTTTTGTGATTCAGTTATACGTAAACACATATTGTTTTTGAAATTATTTTCCATTCTGGGTTTTTACAAAATATTGACTATCCCTGTGCTAAACAGTAAGCCTTTGTTGCTTGTTGGGTATCTATTTTTTTTAATTAGAAATCTAGCATTCTACTTATATGAAGTCAAACAAATAGAATCAGAATGTCATAAGTTTTTTAGGCAAAAATTCATAAGTTTTCTAAAATATATGTATTACACATATTTATATATGTACAAGAGATTTTCTACTATGCTTGATAAAGGCTTGAGAAAGAACATCAAAAAAATAAACTGGATGAAATGGGAGCACTGAATATGAAACTGAAAGAGTGAAACAGACTAGATAAAAGTAAAAGATGCTCATATAGTCCAGTTGTTTTTAAACATGGCTACTCATTAGAATCATATCTTGAGTTCTGGTGAAACAAAAGCAATACCTGGGCATTTTTATTTTTCAAAAAAAATTTCAAGATAATTCTGATATGCATCTAGGGATTTTAAAAAGTGATAACAAGTTTTTCTATTAAGTGGTAGTTTTAGAGATGTAGAATTCTTTTTCTGTTGACCAATCATGATACAATGGTATTAAGTGAGTAATAGTTACATAATCACAATAATGAAAGGTTTATCAGTTTTCACAATCAATAGCCAGAGGAAGCCATAATGGAAACATGATTGGAATAAGATAAAATATATGGGAACAATATAAAATAATTGCATTTAGTTTGGGTGAGTCAAGCAGAGTGATGTGGTAAATGGAAGTGTATATATGCACATTTAATCTGCTCAGCCAGTCTATGTCTTTTCCTTGGTGTATTTAATCCATTTACATTTAAGCTAATCATTGATATGTATGATACTATTACTATTCTCTCAGTTGTTTTGGGTTTATTTTCTGTAGTTAGGTCTTTCTCTTTTTTCCTGCCTAGAGAATTTCATTTAGCATTTGTAGTAAAGCTGGTTTGATGGTGCTGAATTCTCTTAACATTTGTTTGTCTGGAAAGATTTTGATTGCTCCATCAAATCTGAAGGAGTGTCATCTGGGGAGAGTATTCTTGGTCCTAGGTTCCTCCCTTTTGTCAATTTAAATATATCATGCCATTCCCTTCTGGCTTGTAGAGTTTCTGTTGAGAAATCTGCTGATAGCCTGATGGGAGTTCCCTTGTATGTTATTTGTCATTTTCCCCTTGTTGCTTTTAATATTTTATCTCTGTCTTTATTTTTGTCAGTTTGATTATTATGTGTCTTGGTGTGTTCCTCCTTGGGATTAGAAAGTAATTTTAATATGAGTAAATGTATCGTATTTGAAGGTAGCTAAGAGTTAATACTAGACCTTTCAGGTATGACCTAAATCAAATCCCTAACGATTATACAATGGAGGTGAGAAATAGATTTAAGGGACTAGATCTGATAGACAGAGTACCTGATAAACTATGGATGGACATTCGTGACATTGTACAGGAGACAGGAATCAAGACCATCCCCAAGAAAAAGAAGTGCAAAAAAGCAAAATGGCTATCTGGGGAGGCCTTACAAATAGCTGTCAAAAGAAGAGAAGCTAAAAGCAAAGGAAAAAAGTAAAGTATAAGCATCTGAATGCAGAGTTCCAAAGAATAGCAAGGAGAGATAAGAAAGCCTTCCTCAGTGATCATTGCAAAGAAATAGAGGAAAACAATAGAATGGGAAAGACTAGAGATCTCTTCAAGAAAATTAGAGATACCAAGGGAATATTTCATGCAAAGATGGGCTCAAGAAAGGACAGAAATTATATGGACCCAACAGAAGCAGAATATATTAAAAAAGAGGTGACAAAAATACACAAAGAACTGTGGAAAAAAGATCTTCATGACCCAGATAATCAGGATGGTGTGATCACTCACCTAGAACCAGACATCCTGGAATGTGAAGTCATTAGGAAGCATCGCTATGAACAAAGCTAGTGGAGGTGATGGAATTCCAGGTGAGCTATTTCAAATCCTAAAAGATGATTCTGTGAAAGTGCTGCACTCATATGCCAACAAATTTGGAAAACTCAGCAGTGGCCATGGAACTGGAAAAGGTCAGTTTTCATTCCAATCCCTAAGAAAGGCAATGGCAAAGATTGTTCAAACTACCACACAATTGAACTCATTTAACATGCTAGCAAAGTAATGCTCGAATATTTCCAAGCCAGGCTTCAGCAATACAGGAACCATGAACATCCAGGTGTTCAAACTGGTTTTAGAAAAGGCAGAGGAACCAGAGATCAAGTGCCAACATCCGCTGAATCATCAAAAAAGCAAGAGTTCCAGAAAAACATCTATTTATGTTTATTGACTATGCCAAAGCCTTTGACTGTGTGAATCACAACAAACTGTGGAAAATTCTTCAAAGGATGGGAATACCAGACCATGTGACCTGCCTCTTGAGAAATCCGTATGCAGGTCAAGAAGCAACAGTTAGAACTGGACATGGAACAACAGACTGGTTCCAAATAGGAAAAGGAGTATGTCAAGGTTGTATATTGTCACCCTGCTTATTTACCTTATATGCAGAGTACATCATGAGAAATTCTGGGCTGGATGAAGCACAAGCTGGAATCAAGATTGCTGGGAGAAATATCAATAACCACAGATATGCAGATGATACCACCCTTATGGCAGAAAGTGAAGAAGAACTAATGAGCCTCTTGATGACTGTGAAAGAGGAGAGTGAAAAAGTTGGCTTAAAGCTCAACATTCAGAAAACAAAAATCTTGGCATCCGGTCCCATCACTTCATGGCAAATAGATGGCAAAGCAGTGGAAACAGTGGCAAACTTTATTTTCTTGGGCTCCAAAATCACTGCAGATGGCGATTGCAGCCATGAAATAAAAAGATGCTTGCTCCTTTGAAGAAAAGTTATGACAAAACTAGACAGCCTATTAAAGAGCAGAGACATTACTTTGCCTTCTGTCTTTTCAAGGTTATGGTTTTTCAAGTAGTCATGTATGGATGTGAGAGTTGGACTATAAATAAAGCTGAGTCCTGAGGAATTGCTGCTTTTGAACTGTGGTGTTGGAGAAAAATCTTGAAAGTCCCTTGGACTGCAAGGATCCAACCAACCATGCTAAAGGAGATCAGTCCTGGATGTTCATTGGAAGGACTGATGTTGAAGCTGAAACTCAATACTTTGGTCACCTGATGCAAAGAGTTGACTCATTTGAAAAGATCCTGATGTTGAGAAGGATTGAGGGCAGGAGGAGAAGGGGATGACAGAGGATAAGATGGTTGTATGGCATCACCAACTTAATGGACATGAGTTTGAGTAAACTCCAGGAGTTGGTGATGGACAGGGAGGCCTGGCATGCTACAGTCCATGGGGTTGCAAAGAATCAGACCCTGCTAAGCAACTAAACTGAACTGAAGAGTTAATAATTCTTCCAAAGTTCAGCATTTTTTTTTTCATTGTTAACTTTGGTGAAATAATTTACCCTTCAAAACATCTAGTATCATATCAAAATTCCTCAGTGTTAGTTCCATAATCAACATTTAAGTCTTTCCACATAATATTTCTCATTATATCCAAAATTATTTTGTATAGACTATGTTCTTTAGTGACTTGTCAATTACCCAGTGTTGTTATCTTTACAAGTAAGTTCTCTCTCCCTCACTACTGTGAAGCTTTTGACATATCCTTGTCACTTCTTTCTTCCTTTTTAAGCTTCACTCAGGTTTCTCCCTTTAGTTTCTTTTTCATATCTCAAGTTTTTCCTGACACCCATAATTATTATTTCCAAATTTTAAAAACTTTATTTTTAATTGGAGAATCATTGCTTTACAATATTGTGTTGGTTTCTGCCATGCATCAGCATGAATTAGCCATAGGTATACTGGTCAGCCATAGGTATATTTCCTTCCACCTACCAGCCCATCCCACCCCTCTAGGTTGTCACTGAGCACCAGGTTTGAGCTCCCTGTGTCATACAGCAAATTCCTACTTGCTATCTGTTTAAGTGTATATGTTTCAATGCTACTGTCTCAATTTGTCCCTCCCTCTCCTTTCCCCATCGTGTCCACATGTCCGTTCTCTATGTCTGCATCTCCATTGCTGCCCTGCAAATAGATTCATCAGTACCCATTTTCTAGATTCCACATATATGTGTTAATATATATTATTTGTTTTTCCTCTGAGTTACTTCACTCTGCATAATAGGCTCTAAGTTCATCTACCTCATTAGAACCAACACAAATGTGTTTCTTTTTGTAGCTGAGTAATATTTCATTGTATATGTGTACCAGTGTCTGTTTCCATTCATCTCTCTAAGGACATCTATGTTGCTTGCCTGTCCTAGCTATTGTAAATAGTGCTGCAGTGAACAGTGGAGTACATGTGTCTTTTTCAATTATGGTTTCTTCAGGGTATATGCCCAGTAGTGCTATTATTCATCTGCATGTGGAATTCCTATAGATCGTCTTTTTCTGAACTAAACTTAATTTCTACATAATATTTTATGATATACTAATACTTTCCAAACATCAAAATTCTGGGAATATTTGTCTTATTATTTTTTCGTGTTTTAAAACCTCAGAAGTACTCTATAAAAGTATTCATGGAATGGAGATGTGAATTGATTTATTTGATATTCTTCCTTAATTTATTTGAGAGTGGGAGAGCATCTTTGTAATACTTATTTTTAGAAATAAACAATGGTAAATTTCATATTTTAGGAGTTCTCAAATATGAGGTTCAGCTGGTTCAAAGAGTCAGAACTTACTCTTATATCTTAGTTAACATTCATTTGAATCCATGTGAAGATAGCAGAGGAATAGGACGGAAAGACCACTTTCTCCCCAACAAATTCATCAAAAGAACATTTAAACGCTGAGCAAATTCCACAAAACAACTTCTGAATGCCAGCAGAGGACATCAGGCACCCAGAAAATCAGCCCATTGTCTTCTAAATGAGATGGAGAAGTCTTGAGGCTACTGTAAAAATAAGACTGAAAACCAGAAGCAGGAGGCTTAAGTCCAAATCCTGAGAACACCAGAGAACTCCTAACTCCAGGAAACATTAATCAACCGGAGCTCATCAAATGCCTCAATACCTACACTGAAACCAAGTATCACCCAAGGGCCAACAAGTTCCAGAGCAAGACATACCATGCAAATTCTCCAGCAACACAGGAACACAGCCCTGAGCTTCAATATACAGGCTGCCCAAAGTCACTCCAAACCCAGTGACATATCATAACTCATTACTGGACACTTCATTGCACTCCAGAGAGAAGAAATCCAGCTCCACCCACCAGAACACGGACACAAGCTTCCCTAACCAGGAAACCTTGACAAGCCACTTGTACAATCCCACCCACAGTGAGGAAACTCCACAACAAAAAGAACTCCACAAACTGCCAGAATACAGAAAGGCCACCCCAAACACAGCAATATAAACAGGATGAAGAGACAGAGGAATTCCCAGTAGCTAAAGGAACAGGATAAAAGCCCACCAAACCAAACAAAAGAGGAAGAGCTAGGGAATCTACCTGATAAAGAATTCCAAATAATGATAGTGAAAATGATCCAAAAGCTTGAAACCAAAATGGAATCACAGATAAATAGCCTGGAGACAAGGACTGAGAAGATGCAAGAAAGGTGTAACAAGGACCTAGAAGAAATAAAAAAGAGTTAGTATATAATGAATAATGTAATAAATGAGATCAAAAACACTCTGGAGGGAACAAATAGTAGAATAATGGAGGCAGAAGATAGGATTAGTCAAGAAGAAGATAGAATAGTATAAATAAATGAATCAGAGAGGAAAAAAGAAAAACGAATTAAAAGAAATGAGGACAATCTCAGAGACCTCCAGGACAGTGTTAAACGCCCCAACATTCGAATCATAGGAGTTCCAGAAGAAAAAGACAATAAGAAAGACCATGAGAAAATATTTGAGGCGATAATAGTTGAAAACTTCCCTAAAATGGGGAAGGAAATAATCACCCAAGTCCAAGAAACCCAGAGAGTCCCAAACAGGATAAACCCAAGGCAAAACACCCCAAGACACATATTAATCAAATTAACAAAGATCAAACACAAAAAACAAATATTAAAAGCAGCAAGGGAAAAACAACAAATAATACACAAGGGGATTCCCATAAATATAACAGCTGATCTTTCAATAGAAACTCTTCAGGCCAAGATGGAATGGCAGGACATACTTAAAGTGATAAAAGAAAATAACCTACAGCCCAGATTATTGTACCCAGCAAGGATCTCATTCAAATATGAAAGAGAAATCAAAAGCTTTTCAGACAAGCAAAAGCTGAGAGAATTCAGCACCACCAAACCAGCTTTCCAACAAATGTTAAAGGATCTTCTCTAGACAGGAAACACACAAAGAGTGTATAAACTTGAACCTAAAACAATAAAGTAAATGGCAACAGGGTCATACTTATCAATAATTACGTTAAACGTAAATGGGTTGAATGCCCCAACCAAAAGGCAAAGACTGGCTGAATGGATACAAAAACAAGACCCCTATATATGTTGTCTACAAGAGACCCACCTCAAAAAAGGGGACACATACAGACTGAAAGTGAAGGGCTGGAAAAAGATATTCCACGCAAATAGAGACCAAAAGAAAGCAGGAGTAGCAATACTCATATCCAATGAAATAGACTTTAAAACAAAGGCTGTGGAAAGAGACAAAGAAGGAAACTACATAATGATCAAAGGATCAATCCAAGAAGAAGATATAACAATTATAAATATATATGCGCCCAACATAGGAGCACCACAATATGTAAGGCAAATGCTAACAAGTATGAAAGGGGAAATTAACAGTAACACAATAATAGTGGGAGACTTTAATACCCCACTCACACCTATGGATAGATCAACTAAACAGAAAATTAACAAGGAAACACAAACTTTAAAGGATACAATGGACCAGTTAGACCTAACTGATATCGATAGGAAATTTCACCCCAAAACAATGAATTTCACCTTTTTCTCAATCACTCACGGAACCTTCTGCAGGATAGATCACATCCTGGGCCATAAATCTAGCCTTAGTAAATTCAAAAAAATTGAAATCATTCCAAGCATCTTTTCTGACCACAATGCAGTAAGATTAGATCTCAATTACAGGAGAAAAACTATTCAAAATTCCAACATATGAAGGCTGAGCAAAATGCTGCTGAATAACCAACAGATCCCAGAAGAAATAAAAAAAGACATCAAAATATGCATAGAAACAAATGAAAACACAACAACCCAAAACCTGTGGGACACTGTAAAAGCAGTGCTAAGGGGAAGGTTCATAGCTATACAGGCATTCCTCAAGGAACAAGAAAAAAGTCAAATAAATAACCTAACTCTACACCTAAAGCAACTAGAAAAGGAAGAAATGAAGAACCCCAGGGTTAGTAGAAGGGAAGAAATCTTAAAAATTAGGGCAGAAATAAATGCAAAAGAAACAAAAGAGACCATAGCAAAAATCAACAAAGCCAAAAGCTGGTTCTTTGAGAGGATAAATAAAATTGACAAACCATTAGCCAGACTCATCAAGAAGCAAAGGGAGAAAAATCAAATCAATAAAATTAGAAATGAAAATGCAAAGATCACAACAGACAACACAGAAATACAAAGGATCCTAAGAGACTACTATCAGCAATTATATGCCAATAAAATGGACAACTTGGAAGAAATGGACAAAATCTTAGAAAAGTACAACTTTCCAAAACTGAACCAGGAAGAAATAAAAATCTTAGCAGACCCATCACAAGCACTGTAATTGAAAGTGTAATCAAAAATCTTCCAGCAAACAAAAGCCCAGGTCCAGACGGCTTCACAGCTGAATTCTACCAAAAATTTAGAGAAGAGCTAACATCTATCCTACTCAAACTCTTCCAGAAAATTTCAGATGAAGGTAAACTTCCAAACTCATTCTTTGAGGCCACCATTACCCTACTACCAAAACCTGACAAAGATCCCACCAAAAAAGAAAACTACAGGCCAATATCACTGATGAACATAGATGCAAAAATCTTTAACAAAATTCTACCAATCAGAATTCAACAACACATTAAAAAGATCATACACCATGACCAAGTGGGCTTTATCCCAGGGATGCAAGGATTCTTCAATATCTGCAAGTCAATCAATGCAATACACCACATCAACAAATTGAAAAATAAAAGCCATATGATTATCTCAATAGATGCAGAGAAAGCCTGTGACAAAATTCAACATCCATTTATGGTAAAAACTCTCCAGAAAGCAGGAATAGAAGGAACATACCTCAACATAATAAAAGCTACATATATCAAAGCCACAGCAAACATTATCCTCAATGGTGAAAAATTGAAAGCATTTCCTCTAAAGTCAGGAACAAGACAAGGGTGCCCACTGTTACCACTACTATTCAACATAGTTTTGGAAGTTTTCACCACAGAAATCAGAGCAGAAAAAGAAAAGGAATACAAATTGGAAAAGAAGTAAAACTCTCACTGTTTGCAGATGACATGATCCTCTACATAGAAAACCCTAAATATTCCACCAGAAAATTACTAGAACTAATCAATGAATAAAGTTGCAGGATATAAAATCAACACACAGAAATCCCTTGCATTCCTATACACTAATAATTAGAAAATAAAGAGAAATTAAGGAAACAATTCCATTCACCATTGCAACAAAAAGAATAAAATACTTAGGAGTATATCTACCTAAAGAAACTAAAGACCTATATATAGAAAACTATAAAACACTGGTGAAAGAAATCAAAGAGGACACTAATAGATGGAGAAATATACCATGTTCATGGATCAGAAGAATCAATATAGTGAAAATGACTATACTACCCAAAGCAATCTATAGAGTCAATGCAATCCCTATCAAGCTACCAACAGTATTTTTTACTGAGCTAGAACAAATAATTTCACAATTTGTATGGAAATACAAAAAACCTTGAATACTAACGCATATATATGGAATTTAGAAAGATGGTAACAATAACCCTGTGTACGAGACAGCAAAAGAGACACTGATGTATAGAACAGTCTTATGGACTCTGTGGGAGAGGGAGAGGGTGGAAAGATTTGGGAGAATGGCATTGAAACATGTAAAATATCATGTATGAAACCAGTTGCCAGTCCAGGTTCGATGCACGATACTGGATGCTTGGGGCTAGTGCACTGGGACGACCCAGAGGGATGGTATGGGGAGGGAGGAGGGAGGAGGGTTCAGGATGGGGAACACATGTATACCTGTGGTGGATTCATTTTGATATTTGGCAAAACTAATACAATTATGTAAAGTTTAAAAATAAAATAAAATTAAAAAAAAAAAGAAAAAGAAAAAAGAAACTTTAACACAAAATAAAAAACAAACAAACAAACAACAACAACAACAAAACAAACCTTGAATAACCAAAGCAATCTTGAGAAAGAAGAATGGGACTGGAGGAATCAACCTGCCTGACTTCAGGCTCCACTACAAAGCTACAGTCATGACAGTATGGTACTGGCACAAGGACAGAAATATAGATCAGTGGAAAAAAATGGAAAGCCCAGAGATAAATCCACATACCTATAGACACCTTATCTTTGACAAAGGAGGCAAGAATATACAATGGAGAAAAGACAATCTCTTTAACAAGCGGTGCTGGGAAAACTGGTCAACCACTTGTAAAAGAATGAAACTTGAACACTTTCTAACACCATACACAAAAATAAACTCAAAATGGATTAGAGATCTAAACGTAAGACCAGAAACTATAAAACTCCTAGAGGAAAACATAGGCAAAACACTCTCCGACCTAAAAAACAGCAGGATCCTCTATGACCCACCTCCCAGAATATTGGAAATAAAAGCAAAAATAAACAAATGGGACCTAATTAAAATTAAAAACTTCTGCACAACAAAGGAAACTATAAGCAAGGTGAAAAGAGAGCCTTCAGAATGGGAGAAAATAATAGCAAATGAAGCAACTGACAAACAACTAATCTCAAAAATATACAAGCAACCCCTGCAGCTCAATTCCAGGAAAATAAATGACCCAATCAAAAAATGAGCCAAAGAACTAAACAGACATTTCTCCAAAGAAGACATACAGATGGCTAACAAACACATGAAAAGATGATCAACATCACTCATTATCAGAGAAATGCAAATCAAAACCACAATGAGGTACCATTTCACACCAGTCAGAATGGCTGCTATCCAAAAGTCTATAATCAATAAACGCTGGAGAGGGTGTGGAGAAAAGGGAACCCTCTTACACTGTTGGTGGGAATGCAAACTAGTACTGCCACTATGGAGAACAGTGTGGAGATTCCTTAAAAAACAGGAAATAGAACTGCCTTATGACCCAGAAATCCCACTGCTGGGCATACACACTGAGGAAACCAGAATTGAAAGAGACACGTGTACCCCAGTGTTCATCACAGCACTGTTCATAATAGCCAGAACATGGAAGCAACCTAGATGTCCATCAGCAGATGAATGGATAAGAAAGCTGTGGTACATATACACAATGGAGTATTAGCCATTAAAAAGAATACATTTGAATCAATTCTAATGAGGTGGATGAAACTGGAGCCTATTATACAGAGTGAAGTAAGCCAGAAAGAAAAACACCAATGTAGTGTACTAATGCATATATATAGAATTTAGAAAGATGGTTATGATAACCCTGTATGCAAGACAACAAAAGAGACACAGATGTATAAAACAGTCTTTTGGACTCTGTGGGAGAGGGTGAGGGTGGGATGATTTGGGAGATTGGCATTGAAACATGTATAATATTGTATGTGAAATGGATCGCCAGTCCAGGTTCAGTGCATGATACAGGATGCTTGGGACTGGTGCACTGGGATGACTCAGAGGGATGGTATGGGGAGGGAGGTGGGAGGGGAGTTCAGGATGGGGAACACGTGTATACCCGTGCTGGATTCATGTTGATGTATGGCAAAACCAGTACAATATTGTAAAGTAATCAACCTCCAATTAGAATAAATAAATTTATAATAAAATAATAAAAAAATATTTTGAAGAAGAAGAAAAAAAACATTCATTTAACAATTGTTTATTTTGCCAACAGTTTTAGGTTTAATGTATATAAAGCAAAAGAAAATATTCCCTGTAAAGAAGATTATAGAAAATATAATAATTTAGAAAGTAAAGAGACAAATCCAAGAACATGATCATTTTATAATTAAGCACAATGTACTTCCTTGGCATATAAAAATTAAAACTAACCAAAATGGGTTTTATTTTAGACAGAGGGGGGAAAATACACTTCCAGGCTGTAGAAGGACAGAAAAGACACAAATGAGATTTTCCTTTGGTAACTATATATATTCAGTGCTAAGAGACCCAGAATAGTTATGTATCTATCTTTCCAAATATATACATATGTGTATAATAAGTGATATAATAAAATTTCTAATCAAAATATATGTAATGCAGTATTATTTATCTTAAAAGGGTATCAAGTGTCTGAGATACAATAGTTTTTAGAGATAATGCTAGGATAAATGCTACTATGTATAGAGAATTATAGCCATTAATTTGTAGTAACGTTTAATGAAGTTTAATCTATTAAAAACTGAATCACTATGCTCAATGAGGGTATTAAGTATATGTATTTCTGAATTGCTTTTAATTAGTTACATTTACATTTGAATATATTAAGTATTCTTGATTGACTCTTTTTCTCATTATAAAATGACCCTCTTTGTGTCTGTTAGTACTTCTTATTTTAAATTCCAGATTATCTATAATTTATAAATCTAAACCAACTATCTGTACTTTTTCTTCCAATCTTTTACTTTCAATGTGTCAGCATCTTTATACTTAAAATTAATTTCCTCTAAAGAACTTACAGCTTCTTCTTGCTTTTTTAATCCTGTTAGGTTGTCTCTGCTTTTAATTAGAGATTTTATTTTACTTATATATAACATACTTCTTGGTAAATTTGGTTTTGTATTTGCCACTGTATTATTTGCTTTTCATTTTTCTTTCTCTTCTTTCTTCCTTTTTCTTTCTTTTCTGTCTTCTTTAAAATCAAAGAAATTGTATTCTTATTCCATTCTATCTCCTCTGTGGACATATTTCAGTTATATTGCATTTTGTTACTTTTAGGGATATCTTTAGGGAACAATACTGTTAATGGGGTTCTCAGTTCAAGAATACTGAAGTGGTTTGCCATTCCCTTCTCCAAAAGGAAATGAATCGACTCATTGGAAAAGACCTGGATGGTGGGAAAGATTGAAGTCAGGAGGAGAAGGGGAAGACAGAGGATGAGATAGTTGGATGGCATCACTGACTCTATGGACATGAGTTTGAGTAAGCTCCGGGAGTTGGTGATGGACAGGGAAGCCTGGAGTGCTGCATTCCATGGGGTCGCAAAGAGCTGGACATGACTGAGCAACTGAACTGAACTTAGGGAACAAAATAGGCAGTCTTAATTTATCACTCTTTAACTTGAATTATTATTTACTGCTTTACTTATAATAATCCTACAATAATCATTTCAAATAGATTACTTTCTTGATATCAAATATTTTACAAACATACTTGTTATCAATCCTCACAAATTCCCTTAAAGTTTCATTTGTAGTGCAAGTCTGGCATAGATTGTTCAGTAGCACTTCACAGATTGTATGTGTTTGTGTGTTGTTTGTTTTTTTGCAGTCTGAATCTCGCAAGTCTATCGGTACCATTTTCCCAGCAGCAATTGCTTAATTCATGTCTCTGTCATATTTTGAAAATTCTCACAATATTTCAAACTATTTTATTGCCATATTTTTATAGTGATCTGTGATCTTTGATCTTTAATGTTACTACTGAGACTTGCTGAAGGCTCAGGTTGCCATTAACAATTTTTAGCTATAAAGTATTTCTAAATGAAGGTATATAGATTATTTTTAAACATAATGCTAATACACACATAATAGACTACAGTGTAGTGTAAATATAACTTTTATATTCACTTAGAACCCAAAGGCTTTGTGTGACTCTCTGTATTGAAATATTCACTTTATTTTAATATGGTCTGGAACGAGACCTTCAATATCTCCAAGATATTCATGTACCAGAGATGAATTTATCTCTTGTTTACATCTGAAAATGTATACTTCAACTTTACTGTTGAGTAACTTTTACTAAAAAAAAATTAACTTTATAGAAATAATGTGGAGATAATAGAAGCAGTTTCCATGAAACTTCACCCAGTTTCCATTTCATTTAAAAGAGTAACATTTGTATGATACACTTTTAATCATTAAATAAAAACAATATTAATTATTAAGTAAAGTCAGTGTCTTATTCAGATTTTCTTAACATGCACTTAATGTCCTTTCTTGGCTCCAGGATCTCATCCAAAATGGCATATTAAATTTAATCATCGTGTATCCTTATGAAACTCCAGACTGGACAATTCCAGTTGTCCAGACATTTCTTGTTTTCAGTGAACTTGGAAGTCTCAGACTATTGCTCAAGTATTTTGTAGAAAATCTCTCAACTACAACTGAAGATATTTCTTTTTTTTTAGACTGGGGTTATACAAGAAACACTGCTGACGTAAAGTGCCATTTTAAGCATGTCATATCAAGAGTACACACTAGCAAGGTAAGTGATGACTGCTGATGTTGACCTTAATCACCTGCCCGAGTTAGTGTTTGGAGTTAGTGTTTGTCAGGTTTCTCTGCTTTAAAGTTGTTCTTTATCAGCATTTTTCATACTGTACTATCTGAAAGGAGTTCTTTATCTGCAGCCCATACCTAAAGAGTGGGAAGTTAGACTTTACCACCATGGTAGTGAATTATCTGCATAAAGTATTTGGAATCTTCATGCATGGAACATAGGTCTCTTACTCCTGCCCCATTTATTACTTTAGTCATCTAATTGTATCAATATGGACTCATGGTTACTTATTTTATACTTTGGTTAGTGCCGATACTATTTTATTATTTTGTGGTTCAAAATGTTCCAGCTTTTTGCCATTGGGAGCTCTTTCAGCTGGTTTCCTGTAATCCTTTTTATTTAGACCCCCCACCCCCATCATCTGGAGAAGGCAATGGCAACCCACTCCAGTACTCTTGCCTGGAAAATCCCATGGGCGGAGGAGCCTGGTAGGTTGCAGTCCATGGGGTCACTAAGAGTCGGACATGACTGAGCGACTTCACTTTCACTTTTCACTTTCATGCATCGGAGAAGGAAATGACAACCCACTCCAGTGTTCTTGCCTGGAGAATCCCAGGGACACGGGAGCCTGGTGGGCTGCCGTCTATGGGGTCACACAGAGTCGGACACAACTGAAGTGACATAGCAGCACCCCCATCATTGTGTCTGTTTTGGAAGTTGTTTTGTTTTGATCTTTTAGCACTCTTACTTTCTGGAGCTACATGATGATTCAGGAACATCTGGTAGAGTTCCTGCTCAGTGCTAGAATCAGCCATTTCTCGAGGAGCTCAGTTTCATTTCATTGGAGGATGATATTTGAAATGAAGATCTGGATGCTAATTATGCTTGTCATTTCTGGAGTATAGTTTCTAAGGCATCTCAGCTGATTGGGCAAAGAAATATATGTGTATATGGTAACCCATAAATATACATATATCTATAAATATTTCTCTATCAAATCATCTCTGTCCATATTAAGCTAGAGATAATTCATACTGATATGTCCAACTCTAACTCTCTACTATATGGATCATCCTACAGAGTCTACAAATAAATGCTGGAGAGGGTGTGTAGAAAAGGGAACCTTCCTACACTGTTGGTGGGAATGTAAATTGATTCAGTAATTATGGAAAGCAACATGGATATTCCTTAAAAAACTAAAAATAGTTTCTGTTTGATCTAGAAATCCCAATCCTTGTCAAATAGCCAGAGAAAACTCTTAATTTGAAAGGATACATGCACCCCAGTTTTCATAGCAACACTATTTAAAATAGGCAAGATATGGAAGCGATATAAATGGTCATCAACAGATGAATATATAAAGACCTGGCACATATATGCAATGGAATACTTCAGAGTCATATAAAAGAAATAATGCCATTTGTAGCAACATGGATAAACGCAGAGATTGTGATACCAGGTGAAGTAAATAAATAAAACAAATACCATATGGTATCATTTATGTTTGCAATGGAAAATTTGATACAAATTAACTTCTTTACCAGACCACCTGACCTGCGTCTTGAGAAACCTGTATGCAGGTCAGGAAGCAACAGTTAGAAATGGACATGGAAAAACAGACTGGTTCCAAATAGGAAAAGGAGTACATCAAGGCTGTATATTGTCACCCTGTTTATTTAACTTCTATGCAGAGTACATCATGAGAAATTCTGGGCTGGATGAAGCACAAGCTGGAATCAAGATTGCCGGGAGAAATATCAATAACCTCAGATATGCAGATGACACCATCCTTACGGCAGAAAGTGAAGAGGAACTCAAAAGCCTCTTGATGAAAGTGAAAGTGGAGAGTGAAAAAGTTGGCTTAAAGCTCAACATTCAGAAAATGAAGATTATGGCATCCGGTCCCACCACTTCATGGGAAATAGATGGGGAAACAGTGGAAACAGTGTCAGACTTTATTTTTGGGGGCTCCAAAATCACTGCAGATGGTGACTGCAGCCATGAAATTAAAAGATGCTTATTCCTTGGATGGAAAGTTATGACTAACCTGGATAGCATATTCAAAATCAGAGACATTACTTTGCCAACAAAGGTCCGTCTAGCCAAGGCTATGGTTTTTCCTGTGGTCATGTATGGATGTGAGAGTTGGACTGTTAAGAAGGCTGAGCACAGAAGAATTGATGCTTTTGAACTGTGGTGCTGGAGAAGACTCTTGAGAGTCCCTTGGACTGCAAGGAGATCCAACCAGTCCATTCTGAAGGAGATCAACCCTGGGATTTTTTTGGAGGGAATGATGCTGAAGCTGAAACTCCAGTACTTTGGCCACCTCATGTGAAGAGTTGACTCATTGGAAAAGGCTCTGATGCTGGGAGGGATTGGGGGCAGGAGGAGAAGGGGACGACAGAGGATAAAATGGCTGGATGGCATCGCTGACTCGATGGATGTGAGTCTGGGTGAACTCCAGGAGTTGGTGATGGACAGAGAGGCCTGGCGTGCTGCAATTCATGGGGTCACAAAGAGTCAGACACGACTGAGCAACTGAACTGAACTGAACTGAACTTCTTTACAAAACAGAAATAGACACAGAGACATAGAAAAACTTTTGATTACTAATGGGGAAAAGGGAAGTGAGGGGATAAATTAGGAGTTTGGGATTAGAAGATATAAACTACTGTATATAAAATAAAAAGGCACTACTATATAGCACAGAGGATTATTTTCAATATCTTATAATAACCTATACTGGAAAATAATATGAAAAAATATATATATATATGTGTGTGTGTGTGTGTGTTGCCATTGTTTAATCACTAAGTCATGTCTGACTTTTTAAGACCCCATGGACTATAGCCCTCCAGGCTCTTCTGTCCATGGAATTTCCCAGGCAAGAATACTGGAGTGGGTTTCCATCTCCTTCCCCAGGGAATCTTCCCAACCCAGGGATTGAACCTGTGTCTCTTGCATTGGCAGGTGAATTTTTGACCACTGATCCATGAGGGAAGACCTGATATGTATATATAACTATGATTTTTTTTTTGTCAAAAGTCACTTGACAAAATTCATTCATTTATGATAAAAACTCAATACAAAGTAAACATAGAGGCAACATAACCTCAACCTAAAAAAAGCCAAATATAACAGGCTCACAGCTAACATCATTCTTCATGTTGAAAAACAACCTTTTCATCTAAGATCAGTAACAAAACAAAGATGCTCACTCCTGTCACTTTTAATCAACTTAGTATTGAAAATTTTAGTCTGAGCAATTAGGCAAGAAAAATAAATAAAAGGCATCTAACTTGCCAAGGAAAAAGTATAACTATTTGCAAATGATATATATATATATACACAAAACCCTAAAGACTACACAAAATATTACTATAAATAATAAACTCAATAAAGGAACAGGATACAAATGCATGAGATGCAGTTTCAATTGGGTCAGAAAGATCTCCTGGAGGAGGGCACCAGCAACCCCTCCAATATCCTTTTCTGGAGAATCCCACGGACAGAGGAACCTGGAACCTACAGTCTATAGGGTTGCAAAGAGTTTGACACAACTGAAGCGACTTAGCATGCATAGGCTGCAGAATCAGTATATAAAAACCATATAGTAGGAATGAACTCTTAGAGAAATTAAGAACAACAACAACTGGAAATACATTTAACCAGTGATGTTATTTAAGAACTGAGCACTGAAAACTATCAGATTTTATCTTCCTCACTGATTTTAACTAATTGCATTATAGTGTGCCTTTTAGTTTATTTTTTTTGTGTGTGTTCATGATTAATTTAGCTTTTCAGTCTGTAGATTTTTACTTTTCATAAAATTTGGGGGGAAAAGTTGGTCATTTATTTGAACACTTTTCTGCATCTGCCCAACTTTCAGTTCTCTCCTTTTTTCCATCTTTTTCTGTGTTCCATTTTGGGTAACCTATTCCACTGCCTTCAAGTCACTGATACTTTCTTATTTAATATTCAATTGTCATTAATCCCAATTAGAGTATTTTTTTAAAACTCAAGCATTATAATTGAAATCTCTAAATGTTTGAATCGTTATCCATAATTGTCCTTCCCTTTTGGCTCAACTGGTAAAGAATCTGCCTGCAATGTGAGAGACCTGGGTTCGATCCCTGGTTGGGAAGATTCCCTGGAGAAGGGAAAGGTTACCTACTCCAGTATTCTGGCCTGGAGAATTCCATGGACTGAATAGTCCATGGAGTCACAGAGAGTTGGACATGACTGATCAACTTTCACTATCACTTTGAAATCTTTATCCTTAATTAACGTTGCTATTTAGCATGTCTAGTCTTTCCTCTAACATTTCAACATCCAAAATAGTTTTAACAATGGCTTTAGTGTCAGTGGCTGGAGAAGGAAATGGCAACCCACTCCAGTATTCTTGCCTGGAGAATCCCATGGACAGAGGAGCCTAGTGGGCTACAGTCCAAGGGGTCGCAAAGAGTCGGACACCACTGAGCGACTTTACTTTCACTTTCACCTTAGTGTCAGTGGCTACTAATTCTCATGTGTTCAGTTCTGGGTCATTTTCAAATGATGGAGTTTGTTTTATGAGTTGTCCTACTTGTATGATGCCTGATAATTTTGTTTTAGCTGTCAAATATTGTGAATTTTACTTTGTTGTACTCTATTATTTCATTTGTTTAAATATTTTGAAACTTTGTTCTGGGACTAAGTTGAATAAATTGAAAAAGTGCTGATTCTTCAGAGTCGCTTAAAAGCATTTTTAGGCTGGATCAATGCAGTGTTTGGTCTAGGGCTATTTTTTCTCTACTGTTTAACTAAACTCTTCTGAATACTTTACCCAATGTTAACAAATTGTGAGGAGGGTTTCTACTCTGGCTAGTGGTAAGTCACTGCGTTTGGTAAATTCCAGTTTTAGTTTTCCCTCTAATTATCAGTTTGTTTTCCCCCTATCCTTGAGTAGTTGCCTTGTATATATGAGCTGATCAAGTATTCAACTGAATACTAAAAAGGGAATCTTCAAGGCTATCCAGAACTCTCTCTGGGGCCAATACTACACTTCTAGCTGCTTTAACCTTCATAAAAGCCCATTTCACAACTCATGCAGACTGTTGAACTTGCCTATGTTTGTCCTTTCTGTGCAACAATCAGAAAACTTTCTATAGGAAAGATGTGAAAAGTGTTGGATTCATGTCCTTTTTTTTTTTTTTTTTTTTAACCTATCCAATGATTATAGCCCTTTGTTGTCTGATATACAACTGGAGACCATTAATGCATATATCATGTCCATTAAAAAAAGTTTTTTTCAGGCTGAAGGGCATTCTTACTGTTTAGGTTTTAAGCTCCATTACTCCATCTTGGTTTGATATTCCCCCTTACTTCATTATTCCTTTTCCTACCATCCTAGATTAACCTGATCTCTATTTAGAAAGTGTAATTGTAGGACAAATTATCTAATTCTCTCATATTGACCAAATATGATCTTTGTAATTTGTAAGCTAAGGCAACCCTGCTGTGTCACCCATCCAAAGATGGATCAGTGTCTGAATATCTCATATGGCTTTCATCTTCACTGTTGTTAAAAGATGCTGAAGATTTGTTTTGTCATGCTAAAAACTGTTGTTTGTGGGCAGATTATTTAAAAATACTGTACATAAATATGTGTGTGTGTGCACATGTGTGTGTACATGTATTCCTGTCAAAATATTTGGACATCTATATTAGCTGTACATTGTGCTTTGGGAAGACTTTCTTATAATTGGATCAAATATAAATTATTTCAAGAGGTCCAGTAGGAGTCAGCAAACATCTTAGTTCTAAGTTATATGTGGTAAACATTTTAGGCTTTGAGGATTGTATGATCCCTGCAACTATTCAACTCGCCTATTATAGTGAGAAAACAACCACAAATAATACAAGGAATGATTATGGCCATGGTCCAGTAAACTTTATAAAAACAACAGCTGGATCACATTTGGCCTCTGGGTCATAGTTTGATGTTACCTAACCAAAAGAATGTCTTGAATATTTATGGTAGACAGAATACCTTTTGTGCCCCCTTCAGATAGTAAATATTTTGGAAGTTTAAATTCATATAGGGACATTATTTCTTAAAATGTACTTCAAAATAATTTCAGGTTCTTTAATGAAAGCAGGAAAAAAGGGTCATATTCAGAGCATATTAATTCCATATCTGAGGCTTTTGGACAATTGCAAGGAAATCATTTCCTTTAAAGAACAAAGGCCACTTGACAATTTTAAATTAGTTTTTTTGTGCAATTTCTTGTTCACTCAGACAGATCCTGAGTGATGCGACTATTAAAAACTGTCCCATCTGCTTCCTTCTTTATTTGTTCCCTTTCAACTGTGTTTCCCTGGCATGTAGAGATCAAGTTTAGGAGATTTCTGACAAGTAATTCCTAACGAGTTGAGTAAACACACTTAACAAAATGTATCGAAACATTTTAGAATATCTTGAATATTTTTAATAACTTTTAAGTCTTGTTGGAGACAGAATTAAAACCTGACATGTATCAATTAGATAGGATATCAGAATAAGCTTTTTAAAAGAACTTATTGAAAATTATGTAGTATTTATATATGTGAATATTCTTATTGATCAATTTCCTTAGTTCCCCAAGTAGCAGCTATTCATTTGACACCATTTTTCTGTTTTGGATATGACCAGTGTGGTACTGTTTGTGGGTGGGAGAATCAGTGATAATAAGACAAATATTGTAAGGCATTGTTACAGCCTTCTTTAGAGAAATGGACTGACGTTTTTTCCTGAATCCATTTCCAAAGCCTGTGATGCCATTACAGGTGTATATCCTTGTTGCAACCTGCTGGACATCATTACCATGGGAAAAAAGAATGAAAAATGGTTCAAAAATAGCAAAGAAAAGCTGTGAATAGTGATAAATTATTATTGATTTATATGGCAAAAATAATACAAGGAAGTCTAATAGATAATTCTTTTGTAAATTAATTCATTTTTTATTGAAGGATACTTGCTTTACAAAATTTTGTTTTTTGTCCAACATCAACATGAATCAGTCATAGGTACACCCACCTCCCCTCCCTCCTGAACCTCGCCTCTTTCCCTCCCCATCCCATCCTTCTAAATTGTTATAGAGACCCTAGTTGAGTTCCCTGAATCATACAGAAAATTCCCATTGGCCATCTATTTTACATAATGTATTGTAAGTTTCCTTGTTATTCTCTCTGTACATCTCACCCTCTCTCTCTTTCTCTCCTCCCATGTCCATAGGTCTGTTCTCTATGTATGTATCTCCAGTGCTGCCCTGCAAATAAACTCATCAGGACCATCTTTCTAGATTCCATATATATGTATTAGTATATTATCTTTATATTTCTCTTTCTGACTTACTTCACTCTGTATAAAAGGCTCTAGGTTCACCCACCTCATTAGAACTGACTCAAATGCACTCTTTTTAAGGTGGAGTAATATTCCATTGTATATATGTACCATTGCTTCTTTATCCACTCATCTGTACATGGACATATAAGTTGCTTCCATGTTCTAGCTATTGTAAATAGCCCTGCAATGAACTTTGGGGTACATGTGTCTTTTTCAATTTTGGTTTCCTCAGGGTACATGCCTAGTAGTGGCATTGCTGGGTCATATCATGGTTTTATTCCTAGTTTTTTTAAGGAATCTCCATACCCGTCTCCCATAGTGGCTGTATCAATTTGCATTCCCACTACCAATGCAAGAGGATTCCCTTTTCTCCATGCCCTCTTCAGGATTTATTATTGTTAGACTTTTTCATGATGGCCGTTCTGACTGGTGTAAGGTGATGCCTCATTGTAGTTTTGATTTGCATTTCTCTAATAATGAGTTGGAGAAGACTCTTGAGAGTCCCTTGGACTGCAAGGAGATCCAACCAGTCCATTCTGAAGGAGATCAGCCCTGGGATTTCTTTGGAAGGAATGATGCTAAAGCTGAAACTCCAGTACTTTGGCCACCTCATGCGAAGAGTTGACTCATTGGAAAAGACTCTGATGCTGGGAGGGATTGGGGGCAAGAGGAGAAGGGGACGGCAGAGGATGAGATGGCTGGATGGCGTCACTGACTCGATGGATTGTGGGTTTGGGTGAACTCCGGGAGTTGGTGATGGACAGGGAGGCCTGGCGTGCTGCGATTCATGGGGTCGCAAAGAGTCGGACACGACTGAGCGACTGATCTGATCTGATCTGACCAAAAAGCGAACCGCATTCCCTGATGGCTCGGACGGTAAAGCATCTGCCTGCAGTGCGGGAGACCCAGGTTCGATCCCTGCGTTGGGAAGATCCCCTGGAGAAGGAAATGGCGAGTGAAGTTGAGCATCTTTTCATGTGTTTGTTAGCCATATGTATGTCTTCTTTGAAGAAATGTCTGTTTAGGTCTTTTGCCCACTATGTGATTGGGTTGTTTGTGGTATTGAGTTATATGAGCTGCTTGTATATTTTGGAAATTGATTCTTTGTCAGTTGTTTTCTTTGCTTTTATTTTTTCCGATTCTGAGGGCTGTCTTTTCACTTTGTTTGTAGTTTCCTTTGCTGTGCAAAACTTTTAAGTTAAACTATGTCCCACTTGTTTATTTTTGTCTTTATTTCCACTGCTTTAGGAGGTGGGTCATAGAGGATCTAGCTTTAATATATGTCAAGTGTTTTGCCTATGTTTTCCTCTGAGAGTTTTATAGTTTCTGGTCTTATAATCAGGTCTGTAATCTATTTTGAGTTTATATTTGTGTAGGGTGTTAGGAAGTGTTCTAATTTCATTCTTTTACATATAGCTGTCCAGTTTTCCCAGCACCACTTATTGAAGAGGCTATCTTTTCCCCATTGTATATTCTTGCCACTTTTGTAAAAAATAAGGTACCCATAGGTGTGTGGGTTTATATCTGGGTTCTCTATCTTGTTTCATTGGTCTATATTTCTGTTTTGTGCCAGTACCATACTGTCTTGATGACTGTAGCTTTGTAGTATAGTCTGGAGTCTGGGAGCTTGATTCCCCCAATTCCATTCTTCATTCTCAAGACAGCTTTGGCTATCTGGGGTCTTCTGTGTTTCCATATGACTTGTGAAATTGTTTTGTTCTAGTTTTTTGAAAAATGCCATTGGTAATTTGAATGGGATCACAGTGAATCTGTAGATTGCATTTGGTTGTATAGTCATTTTCACAAGATTGATCTTCCTACCCAGGAACATGGAATATCTCTCCATCTGTTTATGTCATCTTTTATTTCTTTCATCAGTGTCTTATAATTTTCTGTGTACAGTTCTTTTGTCTCCTTGTGAAAGTTTATTCCTAGATATGTTATTCTTCTTGTTGTAATGGTGAATGGGATTGATTCCCTCATTTCTCTTTCTAATTTTTCATTGTTACTAAACAAGTATGCAAGTGATTTCTGTGTAATGACATTGTGTCCTGTGACTTTGCTAAATTCACTGATTAGCTCTAGTAGTTTCCTGATACTTTCTTTTGGGTTTTACATGTATAGTATCATGTCATCTGCAAACAGTGAGTGTTTTACTTCTTTTCTGATCTGGATTCCTTTCATTTCTTTTTCTTTTCTAATTTCCATAGCTAGGACTTCCAAAACTATGTTGGATAATAGTGGTGAGAATGGAATGCTTTCAGTTTTTCACCATTGAGAATAATGTTTGCTGTGGGCTTATCAGATATGGCCTTTACTATGTTAGGGTAGGTTCCTTCTGTGCCCATTTTTAGAAGTGTTTTATCATAAATGTGTGCTGAATGTTGTCAAAGGCTTTTTTTACATCTGTTGAGATGGTCATATGGTTTTTATTGTTCAATTTTTTAATTTAGTGTATCACATTGATTTTGCATTTATTGAAGAATCCTTGCATCCCTGGAATAAACTCAACTTGATCATGGTGTATGAGCTTGTTAATGTGTTGTTGAATTCTGTTTGCTAAAAATTTGTTGAGAATTTTTCATCTATGTTCATAAGTGATACAGGCCTGTAATTTCCTTTTTTTGTGTTGTCTTTGCCTGGTTTTATATCAGGGTGATTGTGGCCTCATATAATGAGTTTGGAAGTGTTTCTTCCTCTGAAATTTTTGAAAGGGTTTCAGAAACATAGGCTTTAGCTCTTCTCTAAATGTTTGATGAATTCCCATGTGAATCCATCTGGCCCTGGGCTTTTGTTTTATGGGAAATTTTTTATCACAGTTTTGATTTCAATGTTTGTAACTGGCTTGTTCATAATTTCTGTTTCTTCCTTGTTCAATCATGGGAGGTTGGAATTTTTCTAAGAATCTGTCCATTTTATCTAGGTTGTCCATTTTACTAGCATATACTTGCTCATAAAATTGTCTTATGATCCCTTGTACTTCTGTGTTTTTTGTTGTAACCTCTCATTTTTCATTTCTAATTTTGCTGATTTGTTTTATCTCCCTTTTTTTTTCCTGATGGGTCTGGCTAGAGGTTTGTCAGTTTTGTTTATCTTCTCAAAGAACCAGCTTTAATTTTATTAATCTTTGCTATTGTTTCTTTCATTTGTTTTTCATTTATATCTGCTCTGATCTTTATGATTTCTTTCCTTCTGCTGACTTTGGGTTTTTTTGTTTGTTTGTTTGTTTTTCTTTTTCCAGCTGGTTTAGATGTAGAGTTAGGTTGTCTATGCGAGGCTTTTCTTATTTCTTGAGGTAGAATTGTATTTCTATAAACTTCTCTCTTAGAAATGCTTTTCCTGAATCCCATAAATTTTAGGTTGTTGTGTTTTCATTGTCATTTGTTTCTAGGAATCTTTTGATTTTCCTTATTTCTTCAGTAAAGTCTGCATTATTTAGTAATGTATTGTTTAATCTCCATGTGTTTGTGTTTTTTGCAGTTTTGTTCCTGTAGTTGATATCTAGTCTCAGCATTGTGATCAGAGAAGATACTTGATATGATTTCAATTTTATTAAATTTACTGAGGCTTGATTTGTGGCCCAAGATGTGATCTATCCTGGAGAATGTTCCATGTGCACTTGAGAAAAAAGTGTATTCTTCTGCATTTGGATGGAAATTCCTGAAGATATCAATTAGGTCCATTTGGTCTAATGTTTTATTTAAGGTTTGTGTTTCCTTATTGATTCTCTGTTTTCGTGATCTGTTCATTGGTATAAGTGGAGTGTTAAAGTCCCCTACTATTATTGTGTTACTGTCAATTTCTCCTTTTATGCTTGTTAGTATTTGCCTTATGTATTATTTATACTATCATTATTCTGAATTCTCTTTCAAGTAGATTGATTATTTCCTCTTCATTTATTTGGTCTTGTGAGTATCTACCTTGTTCTTTCATTTGTGCTGTATTTCTGTCTTTTTTTTTTTTTTTTTTTTAACATGCTCTGTTTGAGGTCTCCTATTCCCAGGACTTAGGGTTGTATTCCTTCTTCATTTTGGTTTTTGCCTTTGCAGGGAAAGATTTGTTGAGTGGTTTGTGTTGACTTCTTGTTGGGGGTGGCTTGTGCCTGTATTCTAGTGGGAGGAGATCAAGCAGATCAAGCAGGTAATTACAGAAATAATGGGACATATACACACACTTCCACACACACAGTTATAACCAAAGTATTCTAAAGAAAAGAGTACAGGAGATTGACTTGGTGAACAAGGGAAACCAAACGTGATAATCAACCAATTAAATCAGAGTTCAGTTCAGTTCAGTTGCTCAGTCCTGTCCAACTCTTTGCGACCCCATGAATCACAGCACACCATGCCTCTCTGTCCGTCTCCAACTCCTGGAGTTCACTCAAACTCATGTCCATCGAGTCAGTGATGCCATCCAGCCATCTCATAATCAGAGCTAGCTAATGCTCAGTCTTGAAAATTGAGCCTGAGTAGAGTGCCAACTGGGGAATATAGCAAAGAGAGTTCAACAATTTAACTTACATGGTGAAAAAATAAAGAGTGGAAGAAAAAATAGAAAAAAAAAGAGAAGGGAGAGAAAAGGAAGGGGTGGAAAAGAGAGTAAAAAAAGAGAAAATAGAATAGCAAAGATAAATAGACATATGTTAAAAAGATTTATATATACTCAGAAATAGCTACAGCTGGTAAAGAACCATAAGAAAATCTGTCAAATATATCAAAAACAAAATCAGAAGAACTACACACACACACACACAAAAAAGGGTGAAAAAGAAAAAATATCTTAAAAAGAATTTTTCTTTTTAACAAGAAAAAGAGGAAAACTCCCCAGCACCACAAAAGGCTAATGTGAAGGCAGAAATATGTAAGGGGAATAAACAGTGTGATTTTTAAGGAAAAAAAGTTCTCAAGGTTATAGTTCTTAGTTGTGGAGACAGCCCCATGGATGGGTTGGATTAGTGTCCTGTGATGTTTTCCTGTTTGGGGGAGCTTATGCCTATGTTCTGGTTGATAAAGCTAGGTTTCCTCTCTCTGAAAGGCAATGCTGTGTCCAGTAGTACATTTTGGGGTGTCTATGGGTTCAGTATGTCTTTGGGCAGTCCGTCTGGCTTTGGCATTTTTAGACATGTCTATTTCTGCAGCCATGTCAAAGTGGCCCTCTCAGCATATCTTCATGGTCACCAGCCCCCTACTTGTCCCTGGAATCTTTGCCAGTGCTTCTGTTTCTGGATCCCACCCTGCACTGCATCACAATCTTGCATGGGCTTCCCTCAGCCCCACGAGCTTGTGCTGTGTGTTGCAGGGCTTTTGCATTTGTTTGCCTTTGTTTTGGCTCACGGGCCCATACTCTATGTCTCAGGGCTTGTGTGCACTTGTTTCAGCTCTCCCTTCCATCCCTCTGCATCACGGGGCTTGTGTGTACTTGCCTCAGCTCCTGGGGCCCGCCCTCTGCATTGAGGGGCTTGTGTGCACTTGTCTCGCCTCAGCAGGCCCACCCTCTATGCCATGGGGTTTGTGTGTTCTTCTTTCGGCTCCCTGGGTCTGCCCTATGCAACACACGTTTTGTGTACTCCTAAAAGATGATGCTGTGAAAGTGCTGCACTCAATACGCCAGCAAATTTGGAAAACTCAGCAGTGGCCACAGGACTAGAAAAGATCAATTTTCATTTCAATCCCAAATAAAGGCAATGGCAAAGAATGTTCAAACTACCACACATTTGCCTTCACCTCACATGCTAGCAAAATAATGTGCAAAATTCACCAAGCTAGGCATCAACAGTAGATGAACGGTGAACTACCAGATGTTCAAGCTGGATTTTAAAAAGGCAGAGGAACCAGAGATAAAACTGCCAACATCCACTGGATCATAGACAAAGCAAGAGGGTTCCAGGAAATCATCTACTTCTTTATTGACTATGCCAAAGCCTTTGACTGTGAGGATCACAACAAACTATTGAAAATTCTTTAAGAGATGGGAATATCAGACCACCTGACCTGCCTCCTGAGAAATCATATGCAGGTCAAGAAGCAACAGTTAGAACTGGACATGGAACAGCAGACTGGTTCCAAATTGGCAAAGGAGTACATCAAGGCTGCATATTGTCACCCTGTTTATTTAACTTGTATGCAGAGTACATCCTGTGAAATGTCAGGCTGGATGAATCACAAGCTGGCATCAAGATTGCTGGGAGAAATATCAATAAACTAAGATACGTAGATGACACCACCTTTAAGGCAGAAAGCAATGAGGAACTAAAGAGCCTCTTGATGAAAGTGAAAGAGGAGAGTGGAAAAGTTGGCTTAAAACTCAACATGCAAAAAAACTAAGATAATGGCATCCGGTCCCATCATCTCATGGCAAATAGCTGGGGAAACAATAGAAAAAGTGAGAGACTATTGTTTTGGGTTCCCAAATCCCTGCAGATGATGACTACAGCCATGAAATTAAAAGACACTTGCTCCTTGGAAGAAAAGATATGACCAACCTAGAGAGCATATTAAAAAGCAGAGACGTTACTTTGCCAACAAAAGTCTGTCTAGTCAAAGCTATGTTTTTTTTTTTTTCCCCCAGTAGTCATATATGGATGTGAGAGTTGGACTATAAAGAAAGTTGAGCACTGAAGAATTAATGCTTTTGATCTTTAGTGTTGGTTCAAGTGCATTCTTTTTAACAGCTGAGTAATATTCCATGTGTATATGTGCCACAACTTTCTTAGCCATTTGGCTGCTGATGGACATCTAGGTTGCATCCATATGCTGGCTTTTGTAAACAGTGCTGTGATGAACATTGGGGTACACGTGTCTCTTTCAATTCTGGTTTCCTCACTGTGTATGCCCAGCAGTGGGAATGCTGGGTCATATGACAGTTTTATTTCCAGTTTAAGGAATCTCCACACTGTTCTCCATAGTGGCTGTACTAGTTTGCATTGCCACCAACAGTGTAAGAGGGTTTCATTTTCTCCTCACCCTCTCCAGCATTTATTGTTTGTAGACTTTTTGATAGCAGCCATTCTGACCTGCATGAGATGGCACCTCATTATGGTTTTGATTTGCATTTCTCTGATAATGAGTGATGTTGAGCATCTTTTCATGTGTTAGCCATCTCTATGTCTTCTTTGGAGAAATGGCTGTTTAGTTTTTTGGACCATTTTTTGATGGGGTCATTTAGTTTTCTGGAATTGAACTACAGGAGCTGCTTGTATATTTTTGAGATTCTTTGTCAGTTGCTTCATTTTCTATTATTTTCTCCCATTCTGAAGGCTGTCTTTTCACCTTGTTTATAGTTTCCCTCATTGTGCAAAAGCTTTTAAGTTTAATTAGGTCCCATTTGTTTATTTTTGCTTTCATTTCCATTACTCTAGGAGGTGGGTCATAGAGGATCCTACTGTGATTTATGTCAGAGAGTGTTTTGCCTATGTTTTCCTCTAGCAGTTTTATAGTTTCTGGTTTTACATTTAGATATTTAATCAATTTTGTGTTTATATTTGTGTATGGTGTTAAAAAGTGTTCTAGTCTCATTTTTTTACCAGTGGTTGACCAGTTTTCCCAGCACCACTTGTTAAAGCAATTGCATTTTCTTTATTGTATATTCTTGCCTCCTTTGTCAAAGATAAGGTGTCCATAGGTGTGTGGATTTATCTCTGGGCTTTCTATTTTGTTCCATTGATCTATATTTCTGTCTTTGTGCCAGTACCATACTGTCTTGATGACTGTAGCTTTCTAGTAGAGCCTGAAGTCAGGCTGGTTGATTCCTCCAGTTCCATTCTTTCTCAAGATTGCTTTGGCTATTCGAAGTTTTTTTGTATTTCCTTACAAATTGTGAAATTAACTGTTCTAGTTCTCTGAAAAATACCGTTGGTAGCTTGATAGGGATTGCATTGAAAATATAGATTGCTTTGGGTAGTATACTCATTTTCACTATATTGATTATTCTGATCCATGAACATGGTATATTGCTCCATCTATTTGTGTCATCTTTATTTCTTTTATCAGTGTTTTATAGTTTTCTATATATAGGTCTTTTGTTTCTTTAGGTAGATTTATTCCTAAGTATTTTGTTCTTTTAGTTGCAGTGGTGAATGGAATTGTTTCCTTAATTTCTCTTTCTGTTTTCTTATTGTTAATGGTGGATGAAACTGGAGCCTATTAAACAGAGTGAAGTAAGTCAGAAAGAAAAACACAAATAAAATATATTAATGTATATATATGGAATTTAGAAAGATGGCAATGATGACCCTATTATGTGAGACAGCAAAAGAGACATGGATGTAAACAACAGTCTTTTGGACTCTGTGGGAGAAGGTGAGGGTGGGATGATTTGAGAGGATAGCTTCGAAATATGTGTTTTATCATATGTGAAATAGATTGCCAGTCTAGGTTCTATGATGAGACAGGGTGTTCAGGGCTGGTGAACTGGGATGACCCTGAGGGATGGGATGAGGAGAAAGGTGGGAGTGGGGCTCAGGACGGGGAACACATGTACACCCATGGCTGATTCATGTCAATGTATGGCAAAAACCACTACTATATTGTAAAGTAATTAGCCTTCAATTAAAATAAATTAATTAATTTTAAAACATAAAAATATTTTTTTAATGTGAAAAAAATGTGATCTGTAGTGTTGGAGAAGACTCTTGACAGTCCCTTGGACTGGAAGGAGATCAAACCTATCAACTGAAATCAGTCCTGAATATTCATTGGAAGGACTGATGCTGAAGCTGAAGCTCAAATACTTTGGCTACCTGATGTGAAGAACTAACTCATTGGAAAAGACCCTGATGCTGGGAAAGACTGAAGTAAGGAGATGAATGCAATGACAGAGGATGAAATGGTTGGATGGCATATCCGACTCGATGGACATGAGTCTGAGTAAGCTCTGGGAATTGGTGATGAACAGGGAATCATGGCATGCTGCAGTCCAGGGGGTCACAAAGAGTCGGACATGACTGAGAAACTGAACAGAATTGAACTGATCATAATGAGTTTTGTGAATACTGAAAAATCCTTGAATCTCTGGGATAAATCCCACTTGATCATGCTGCATGGTCTTTGTAATGTAACATTGGATTGGTTTACTAATATTTTGTTAATTTCGGCATTTGTGTTTATCAGTGATTCTAGCCTGTAATGTGTGTATATGTGTGTTTGTGTGATATATTTGATTGGTTTAGTACTGGGGTGATGTGGCCTTGTAGAATAAGTTAGGAAGTGTTTCTTCAGATGAGATCAGTCGCTCAGTCATGTCCGACTCTTTGTGACGCCATGAATTGCAGCACGCCAGGCCTCCCTGTCCTTCACCAACTCACGAAGTTCACCCAGACTCACGTCCATCGAGTCAGTGATGCCATTCAGCCACCTCATCCTCTGTCGTCCCCTTCTCCTCTTGCCCCCAATCCCTCCCAGAATCAGAGTCTTTTTTTTTTTTAATTGTAATACACTTTATTTAACACATTATATACAAAATTTACCATTTTAACATGCAAGTAATATAAAAATTATTAACAAGATATTTTATACTTTTTTGTACTAAGTTTTAAAAACTTGGTGCATTATTTATACCTGTAGCACATCTCAATTTGCACTAGTCATATTTCAGGTGCTCAGGAACTACCTGTGACTAGAGGCTCTCATATCAAACAGCTCAGTTTACAAGTCCTACCTTGACCCACCGTTTCCTCTTGCTACAACTCACTTCTCTGCTCCTTTCTCTTTTCCTCTGTTCATTTAAACTCATCTTATTAAATCCAGTGGAATTGGTATTTGACAGAATTGACTACTTTGGGGGTAAGCCCTTCTTACTCTGCCTCCATAACCCCAAATTCTCCTGATTTTTTCCCTCTTCTCTCACTGGCTAATTTGTCTCCTTTACTCGCGCCTCGATCCCTTCTCTGATTTCTATAAGTGTTCGAGCTTCTCAGAGCACACTTGTTGCCCTTTTATCTAAGTACAGTTTCTCTGTAAGTGATGTCCTCTAGTCCTGTGACCTGAAATAGCATCTACCTGCTGATGATGCCCATTTTTATCTTCAGCCAGCCTCAAGCTTTGCATTGCTGTCTGCCATTTGACACCTTGACCTCTGTCATAGATATATGGAATATGCCCAAAATGTAATTCTTAATTCCCTACCTCCCCCACCAAACAAAACTCATTTGATACAAGACTGAACATCCCCAGTTTTCCCCCTTCTCTCTTAGGAGAACATCATCCTGAGCCCTCCTTTTACTCATTTCCAAAAGGACTCAAAATCAAGTACAAGTGCTTCTGCCTCTAAGTATATCTTGTAATTATTTACCTCTTTCCATCTTTCCTCCTAGTGTTTATGTTCAGGTATTCCAATTGCTCATTCATTTTCCTTTAGCTCCACATCTGCCTTTCATCATACTGCTATATGATCCTGGAACTGTACTCTTGCAAGCTACAGTTTTTTCTCTGCCAGATGTTGGGTTTGACCAACTGGGGGTGAAGGGTGTGCTGATGGGATTCTCCAAACTGGAGAATGAAGGACTCATCTTGATTGTTTTTCTCCACATGACAGTGAATGAATCAGGCCACAGCTGGCCTTGTCAGTATTCCTTGTGGTGGTGAATTGCTCCCATGGCTCCTGCTAGTGAGTGTCCTCTAGGTCTTTTCCAATGACACAACTCTTCGCATGAGGTGGCCAAAGTACTGGAGTTTCAGCTTTAGCATCATTCCTTCCAAAGAAATCCCAGGGCTGATCTCCTTCAGAATGGACTGGATGGATCTCCTTGCAGTCCAGGGGACTCTCAAGAGTCTTCTCCAACACCACAGTTCAAAAGCATCAATTCTTCGGCACTCAGCCTTCTTCACAGTCCAACTCTCACATCCATACATGACCACAGGAAAAACCATAGCCTTGACTAGATGAACCTTTGTTGGCAAAGTAATGTCTTTGCTTTTGAATATGCTATCTAGGTCGGTCATAACTTTCCTTCCAAGGAGTAAGCGTCTTTTAATTTCATGGCTGCAGTCACCATCTGTAGTGATTTTGGAGCCCAGAAAAATAAAGTCTGACACTGTTTCCACTGTTTCCCCATCTATTTTCCATGAAGTGATGGGACCAGATGCCATGATCTTCATTTTCTGAATGTTGAGTTTTAAGCAAACTTTTTCACTCTCCACTTTCACTTTCATCAAGAGGCTTTTTAGCTCCTCTTCAATTTCTGCCATAAGGGTGGTGTCATCTGCATATCTGAGGTTATTGATATTTCTCCCGGCAATCTTGATTCCACTTGTGTTTCTTCCAGTCCAGCATTTCTCATAATGTACTCTGTATATAAGTTAAATAAACAGGGTGACAATATACAGCCTTGATGTACTCCTTTTCCTATTTGGAACCAGTCTGTTGTTCTATGTCCAGTTCTAACTGTTGCTTCCTGACCTGCATACAGATTTTTCAAGAGGCAGATCAGGTGGTCTGGTATTCCCACCTCTTTCAGAATTTTCCACAGTTTATTGTGATCCACACAGTCAAAGGCTTTGGCATAGTCGATAAAGCAGAAACAGATGTTTTTCTGGAACTTGGAGAAAACAAGAGGCTTTTTCCATGATCCAGTGGATGTTGGCAATTTGATCTCTGGTTCCTCTGCCTTTTCTAAAACCAGCTTGAACATCAGGAAGTTATCGGTTCACATATTGCTGAAGCCTGGCTTGGAGAATTTTCAGCATTACTTTACCAGCGTGTGAGATGAGTGCAATTGTGTGGTAGTTTGAGCATTCTCTGGCATTGCCTTTCTTTGGGATTGGAATGAAAACTGACTTTTTCCAGTCCTGTGGCCACTGCTGAGCTTTCCAAATTTGCTGCCATATTGAGTGCAGCACTTTCACAGCATCATCTTTCAGGATTTGGAATTGCTCAACTGGAATTCCATTGCCTCCACTAGCTTTGTTCGTAGTGATGCTTTCTAAGGCCCACTTGACTTCCCATTCCAGGATGTCTGGCTCTAGGTCAGTGATCACACCATCGTGATTATCTGGGTCATGAAGATCTTTTTTGTACAGTTCTTGTGTGTATTCTTGCCATCTCTTCTTAATATATCTGCTTCTGTTAGGTCCACACCATTTCTGTCCTTTATCGAGCCTATCTTTGCATGAAATGTTCCTTTGGTATCTCTGATTTTCTTGAAGAGATCTCTAGTCTTTCCCATTCTGTTGTTTTCCTCTATTTCTTTGCATTGATAGCTGAAGAAGGCTTTCTTATCTCTTCTTGCTATTCTTTGGAACTCTGCATTCAGTTGCTTATGTCTTTCCTTTTCTCGTTTGCTTTTCACTTTTCTTCTTTTCACAGCTATTTGTAAGGCCTCCTCAGACAGCTATTTTGCTTTTTTGCATTTCTTTTCCATGGGAATGTTCTTGATCCCTGTCTCCTGTACAATGTCACGAACCTCATTCCATAGTTCATCAGGCACTCTATCTATCAGATCTAGGCCCTTAAATCTCTTTCTCACTTCCACTGTATAATCATAAGGGATTTGATTTATGTCATACCTGAATGGTCTAGTGGTTTTCCCTACTTTCTTCAATTTAAGTCTGAATTTGGCAATAAGGAGTTCATGGTCTGAGCCACAGTCAGCTCCTGGTCTTGTTTTTGCTGAGTGTATAGAGCTTCTCCATCTTTGGCTGCAAAGAATATAATCAATCTGATTTCAGTGTTGACCATCTGGTGATGTCCATGTGTAGAGTCTTCTCTTGTGTTGTTGGTGGAGGGTGTTTGTTATGACTAGTGCATTTTCTTGGCAAAACTCTATTAGTCTTTGCCCTGCCTCATTCCATATTCCAAGGCCAAATTTGCCTGTTACTCCAGGTGTTTCTTGACTTCCTACTTTTGCATTCCAGTCCCCTATAATGAAAAGGACATCTTTTTTGGGTGTTAGTTCTAAAAAGTCTTGTAGGTCTTCATAGAACTGTTCAACTTCAGCTTCTTCAGCATTACTGGTTGGGGCATAGACTTGGATTACTGTGATATTGAATGGTTTGCCTTGGAAACGAACAGAGATCATTCTGTCGTTTTTGAGATTGCATCCAAGTACTGCATTTCGGACTCTGTTGACCATGATGGCCACTCCATTTCTTCTAAGGGATTCCTGACTGCAGTAGTAGATATAATGGTCATCTGATTTAAATTCACGCATTCCAGTCCATTTCAGTTTGCTGATTCCTAGAATGTCGACATTCACTCTTGCCATCTCTTGTTTGACCACTTCCAATTTGCCTTGATTCATGGACTTGACGTTCCAGGTTCCTATGCAATATTGCTCTTTACAGCATCGGACCTTGCTTCTATCACCAGTCACATCCACAGCTAGGTATTCTTTTTGCTTTGGCTCCATCCCTTCATTCTTTCTGGAATTATTTCTCCACTGATCTCCAGTAGCATATTGGGCCCCTACTGACCTGGGGAGTTCCTCTTTCAGTATCCTATCATTTTGCCTTTTCATACTGTTCTTGGGGTTCTCAAGGGAAGAATACTGAAGTGGTTTGCCATTCCCTTCTCCAGTTGACCACATTCTGTCAGATCTCTCCACCATGACCTGCCCATCTTGAGTTGCCCCACGGTCATGGCTTAGTTTCATTGAAACAGACAAGGCTGTGGTCCTAGTGTGATTAGACTGACTAGTTTTCTGTGAGTTTTAGTGTGTTTGCCCTCTGGTGCCCTCTTGCAAAACCTACCGTCTTACTTGGGTTTCTCTTACCTTTGGTGTGGGGTATGTCTTCACGACTGCTCCAGCAAAACGTAGCCATTGCTCCTTACTCTGCAATTTTTTGGAATATTTTGGGAAGGAAAGATGTTAAATGTTCTCTAAATATTTGGTGGAATTCACATATGAAGTCAACTGGTCCTTGACATTGGTTTGCTGGAAGTTTTCAATTTCATTACTGCTAACTGCTCTCTCTATATTTTCTTCTTTTCCTGGTTCACTCTAGGAGACTGTACATTTCTAAGAATTTTCCCATTCTAGGTTGTCCATTTTATTGCCATATAGTTCTTCACAAAATTTACTTTTTAAAGAAATATTTGTTTTTGATGGGTAATGATATATGTACTTTTTGATTATTAACTCAATTTTAAATATGTTGAGTCTGATACACATATGATACAATAATTACTAAGCACTATAAAATATGTGTAGATTTGTTGGACTGTATAAATTTTATAGCCCTCAGGCTATAGTTTCTACACAAATATATAAAAGGGAGTAAGGACATGTGGAAAATAGATTATTTATAGCTTGTCTGGAGAAACTACATGGGAACAACAGCACAAAAGGAAGGGAAATGGAGAAATCAAAACATAATTTCTTGGAAGCAATATAAATAAAAAGAGTAATGAATGAATGACAGTATAATAGTTTCACCCCTGCTCAGTTTTTGGTAATAGATAGGCTGCATTTTCCACTGGCTTAAAACTCAACATTCAGAAAGCTAGACTGTGGGCATTTGGTGCCATCACTTCTGGCAAATGGATGGGGAAACAATGGAAACAGTGAGAAACTTTATTTTATTGGGCTCCAAAATCATTGCAGATGGTGACTTCAGCCATGAAATCAAAAGATGCTTGCTCCTTGGAAGAAAGCTATAACCAACTTAGACAGCATATTAAAAAGCAGAGACATTACTTTGCTGACAAAGATCTGTCTAATCAAACTATGGTTTTTTCCAGTAGTCATGTATGGATGTGAAAGTTGGATTATAAGGAAAGCTGAGTGCTGAAGAATTGATATTTTTGAACTGTGGTATTGGAGAAGACTCTTAAGAGTCCCTTGGACACCAAGGAGATCCAACAAGCCAATCCTAAAGGAAATCAGTCCTGAATGTTCATTGGAAGGACTAATGATGAAGCTGAAACTCCAATACTTTGGCCACCTGATGTGAAGAACTAACTCATTGGAAAAGACGTTGATGCTGGGAAAGATTGAAGGCGGGAGGAGAAGGGGATGACAGGGGACGAGATGGTTGGATGGCATCACCGACTCAATGGACCTGAGTTTGAGCAAGCTCTGGGAATTGGTGATGGACAGAGAAGCCTGGTGTGCTGCAGTCCATGGGGTCACAAACAATTGGACACACCTGAGCGACTGAACTGAAGTGATTTTCCATTGGCCTTAGCAAGCAAATCATCTGTATCATTCATTGGGTGGTGAAAGCAGAAACCAATTTGCAGAGATTTGAGATAGGAAGGAGGCTATAGTAGTTACATAAACTGGGTCAGCAAAGACTGATACTGATGTGAGAAAATTGAGAGAGGCTTCTCAGTAGAAATGGATTGGCAAGTTTCTTAGAGGAACAGTGACAAAATAAGATAATAGACTTAGGGAAGAATACTCAAAATTCACAAGTCCAAGTTCAGAGATATAATATTTCAAACCTCATGCAAACTAAAAAAGTTTGAACACTCCCTCACACCATACACAAATGTCAATTCAAACTGGCTTAATGACTTCAATATAACACATAACAATGTAAAACCCCTACAAGACAACATAAGAAAAGACTCTTTGACATAAATCACTGCAAAGTTTTCTTAGGTTAGTCTCCCAAGGTAAATGACATAAAAGCAAAAATAAACAAATAGGACCTCAGCAAACTAAAGTTTTTCACAGCAGGGGAAACCATAAAACAAGATGAAAAAACAATCTACAGACTGGAAGAAAATACTTTCAAATGTTGTGACGGACAAGGGCTTAACTTCCAAAACATACAAATGGTTCATACAATTAAATAAGACGGAAAGAGAAAGCAAATAAAAAAAAAAATAGAAGAACAAAATATACATTTGTCCAATGAAGATAGACAGATGGCCAGCATGCACAGGAAAAGATGATCAACATCACTATTCATTAGAAATTGCAAATCATAAGTACAATGAAGTATCACCTCACACTGGTCAGAATGGCCATGATCCAAAGGTCTAGAAGCAATACATGCTGGATAGGGTGTGGAGAAAAAAGAACCCTCATACACTGCTGGTGGGAATGTAAATTGATGCAGCCTCTATGGAGAACAATGTGGAGGATCCTTAAGAAGCTAAACATAGAGTTACCGTGTTATCCAGCAATCCCACTCCTGGGCATATATCCAAAAAAGACAAAATCTTTAATTAAAGAAAGTACATGCATCCCAGTGTTCACAGCAACACTATTTGCAATAGCCAAGGCACAGAAGCAACTTAAATGTCCATCAACAGATAAATGGGTAAAGAAGATGTTGTACATATATAGACAGAATATTACTGAGCCATAAATAAGGAATTAAATAATACCATTAAGTGAAGTAAGTCAGAGAAAGACAGGTTACATGATATCACTTAAAATGTAGAATTTTAAAAATAATACAAATGAACTTATGTACAAAAGAGAAGCAGACTTGCAGATTGGAAACAAACTCATGGTTACTAAAGGTGAGGATATAAATTAGGTATATGATATAACAGATACACACTATACTATGTATAAAATTTATAAACAAGATGTACTGTATAGCACAGGGAACTATATTCACTATTTTATAATAACCAATAATGCAAGAGTACACACACACATATATATTTTTCCAAATCACTTTGCTGTACACCTGAAACATAAATATTGTAAATCAACTATACTTTAATAAAAAATTCATCAAGTGTGTTAAGGATATGTGATTTAGTTTTCTTAAACAGAGGGCTATATTATGCATGATTCCCCAACAAAATATTGCAAGTGATGGGTTATGTAGGGTAGGTATGTGTAATGAATTGTTCCTTTGAATGTCCCTTAAGTGGTACATATGAGTCTCATGAATCAAGCATGGTAGAATTTACTTACGTCTGAATTACTTTGAATTTTATACAGTTTTATTACTTTCAAAATTTGAAAAGAATTTCTTAAAGAGAAGGAATGCTTCTATTTCTGTGTCTAGCTTGTTTATGAGCATTTATTGAGGAGAGTTATTTTTAAAAAATGAAAAATTAATTGATATGTAACTATGAAAAAACATATTAAAATATCTATAGGGCTCACGAAGAGTCAGACACGACTGAGCGACTTCACTTTCACTTTTCACTTTCATGCATTGGAGGAGGAAATGGCAACCCATTCCAGTGTTCTTGCCTGGAGGATCCCAGGGACGGGGGAGCCCAGTGGGCTGCCGTCTATGGGGTTGCACAGAATCAGACATGACTGAAGCAACTTAGCAGCAGCAGCAACAGCAGGGCTAGAAAGTACCAACATTTTCTTTCATTCTTCTTTGTTTCTCTGTGTTTAAATGTAGCTAGCAATGTGTTTTATGCACTTGGGTATAGCTAACTGAATTTCATAATTATACACATGTCCCCAGTGTAGCTTTTTCCTAAGCAAGAAGGAAAAACTATTGGTTTTCCTTTCCATGTTTTTATATCATAGGCAGTAGGGGAAGACCAATAAATCACTGGAAACTTTACGTATATCATATATATATATATATATAAATTTTCAGCCAGCTGTCAGAGTCTGTGTAGCTGAGAACCACAAATGAGCTGACCTACTTTGAAAAAGCAAGAGAGTTTCAGAAAAACATCTATTTCTGCTTTATTGACTATGCCAAAGCTTTCACTGTGTGAATCACAATAAACTGTGGAAAATTTTGAAGGAGATGGGAATACCAGACCACCTGACCTGCCTCTTGAGAAACCTGTATGCAGGTCAGGAAGCAACAGTTAGAACTGGACATGGAACAACAGACTGGTTCCAAATAGGAAAAGGAGTATGTCAAGGCTGTATATTTTCACCCTGCTTATTTAACTTATATGCAGAGTACATCATGAGAAATGCTGGGCTAGAGGAAACACAAGCCAGAGTCAAGATTTCCAGGAGAAATATCAATAACCTCAGATATGCAGATGACACCACCCTTATGGCAGAAAGTAAAGAACCAAAGAGCCTCTTGATGAAAGTGAAAGAGGAGAGTGAAAAGTTGGCTTAAAGCTCAACATTCAGAAAACTAAGATCACGGCATCCGGTCCCATCACTTCATGGGAAATAGATGGGGAAACAGTGGAAACAGTGGCTGACTTTATTTTTCCGGGCTCCAAAATCACTGCAGATGGTGATTGCAGATATGAAATTAAAAGACGCTTACTCCTTGGAAGGAAAGTTATGACCAACCTGGATAGCATATTGAAAAGCAGAGACATTACTTTGCCAACAAAGGTTCATCTTGTCAAGGCTATGGTTTTTCCTGTGGTCATGTATGGATGTGAGATTTGGACTGTGAAGAAGACTGAACACTGAAGAATTGATGCTTTTGAACTGTGGTGTTGGAGAAGACTCTTGAGAGTCCCTTGGACTGCAAGGAGATCCAACTAGTCCATCCAAAAGGAGGTATGTCCTGGGCGTTCATTGGAAGGACTGATGTTAAAGCTAAAACTCCAATACTTTGGCCACCTCATACGAAGAGCTGACTCATTTGAAAAGACCCTAATTCTGGGAAAGATTGAGGGCAGGAGGAGAAGGAGATGACAGAGGATGAAATGGTTGGATGGCATCACTGACTCAATAGACATAGGTTTGGGTAGATTCCAACAGTTGGTGATGGACAGGGAGGCCTGGTGTGCTGCAGTTCATGTGGTCTCAAAGAGTCAGACACAACTGAGCAACTGAACTGACTTATGGTTTGGTGCAGTGTTCCCTTTTCCATCTCAGTTAATTATACCTTTAGAGACGACTCAGGTTTGTTAATTAAAAAATGAGAAAATAAATCCTGTTTCTTCCTGTAATTTTGATGACCTTGTATTTCTTGTGATTCTCCTTGCTTTTTGATGTAAAAACTGTTTTCTTGTTTTGAAGAAATTTTAGTGTGTGTGTGTTTTTTTTTCTTTTCCATTCATAACTATTGCATTTTCTGTGTCAGAAAATAAAAGTCTTTCCAACTGGGGAATTGGCAGTCAAGACTCTGCCAAGTTGATCACTGTTATTTTGCTCCCAGGAGATATGGTTATCTCTCATTTCACAAATGTCAAATACGTACCAGAGAATAAGATTATATGAGTTAAAATATAGGAAGTATGTGACGGTCAGAACAAGGGACATAGACTGTCTTCCATTATTATCATTGGGCTAGTGTTTTAGTCCTTATGTGCTTCTGTATAACTATCTATAAAATGGGTATTGTGCCAGTCTCACATTTCTACCAAAGGGATGATTCAGCTATTTCTTTTGGAATTAGTTGAGCTTCCCACAGTAAATATCTTATCTAATAATGTATATGGGATATATATGAAATAATGAATAAATATGTAACTATATAAGTATATATGGGATATATTATTTCAGAGCATAATTTTTTTTGTACTTACAAAATATATAATTTCACATAGATCGCAGTTTCTATCATGGATTATATGTGCTTGGCACAGTGCTGTGAACAATGTAGAAAATAAAGAAAAATGTAGGAAGCATGTACATTGACAACTTTTAGATATATTTACAATTATTAACTTTCCTGTGATCAGAAATACTTTAAAAAATCAGATATCTCTATAGTAGTCAGGATAGAGTGAGATATATGGTGTTAGTCCAATGAATCCCCCAAATTTTTATGAATTAATAATATAAACATTTATTATTCCTTCATTTAATGTCACATACTCTCTTCTGTTGAATTGGCCTAATTTTGAACACCTGGGTGTGTAATCTGTCAAGAACAGTGGAAAGAAATATTAAAATCACTTTCATTTACTAAAGGCAGGAAGAAATACATTTTGTCTACTTTCTCATCTTGATAATTAAAGACAGGAACCTACTGAGATGCAAGGTGGTTCAAGAAGGCCGCTTTGCTGTATACCTAGGAAAATAAACTCATTTGGTAAACTCATGGCATTGTGTTAAATTCCTCTTAGAAGTATAGTTCTCAAAAATAAAGTTTCACTAAGAGAGGTTATCTTGGAGAAGGCAATGGCAACCCACTCCAGTACTCTTGCCTGGAAAATCCCATGGACAGAGGAGTCTGGTAGGCTGCAGTCCATGGGGTTGCTAAGAGTCGGACACGACTGAGCGACTTCACTTTCACTTTTCACTTTCATGCATTGGAGAAGGAAATGGCAACCCACTCCAGTGTTCTTGCCTGGAGAATCCCAGGGACAGGGGAGCCTGGTGGGCTGCCATCTATGGGGTGGCACAGAGTCGGACACGACTGAAGTGACTTAGCAGCAGCAAGAGAGGTTATCTAAAAAGAACTGGTAAACACATACACACAACCACACACACAGATATATCGATTGGTATTTTAATAATTTGAGGTCCATTAAACACTTAACACCTAAAATATTTAATTGAAAATATAACTGCAAAAAAATCTTTAATATTTTAGCTTACTGACTCATGACTTAATACCTACATTACTGATTTTAGTTTAATTCAACTACCAAAGAATATATTTTATTTGTGTTATCAGTATTTATCTCTAGATACTTTTTTTTTTCTTTTTCCACAAAGATTGGAAGCTTAGAAACTACATTTCCTAGACACGTGTCCATCAGAGTTCTCTAAGTGATTTATGTTCTGTCCCCGAGAAGCATTAGTTTGAGATTTAGACCATGAATTGGAATCTTTCTAGCTCCTTCATCAGCAGTGATGGCAGATAATGTGAGTTTCTCGGGGTTACGCTTCACAGTGTTCTTGTCCCTTTGCCATTCACTTTAGAATGAGACCCAATAAGAAAGTATGGAGAAGTTTCCTGAATATTCCTGATATAGAAGCATCAAACAGTTTTTTGAAGAACTGTAATTGGGATTGTCAGGATAATGACTATCCCTTTACACACACACACAGACACACAAGTTCATACTGTAATTCCCAGAACCTGCTAGTATGTTATTTTACATGATAAAAGGGACTGTGCAGTTGTGATAAAAATTAAGGAAATTAAGATGAGAGATAATACTGGAATATCCAGTGGGGGATCCGTCTAACCACACATGTCCTTAAAAACTGTGAACCTTTCTGGTCTGTAGTCCAAGTGAGATGTAAGTATGTGGAGGAGGCGGAATCAGAGATATCGTGCTGATGGCTTTGAAGACAGAAAAAGGGGGCCAGGAGCCAAGATATGTAGACAGCTTCTGAAAGCTAGAAAAGACAGATTCTCTCCTAGATCTCAAGAGAGGAGTGCATTCTTGCTGACATTATAGGCTGATGCCATCTGTGTTGTGATCCTGAGTTTCAGGACCATAAAGCAACAAATTTGTATTTTTAAGCTACAGAATTTGTAGTAATCGCCACAACAGGAAACTAATAAGGTAATTTCCTACATCCTAGATAAAAATAGATATTATCAATTTTTTATAAATGAAAGAATTGCATACTACTGTTTGAATGTTCACTTTGTATATAAATTTGAGTCTGTATTCATATTTTAGTGGATATTCTACTGTTTAATACTTTTTCACATTTTATAATCTTGTCAATGTGTGAAAGTATGTGAATGGGAGCAGGGGAAGGTCTTCATAAAAGAAGAATCTGGGCAAATATTAAGTGTCTTTCTTTTCTTTGGCCTGTTTTATTTGAGTCAAGAAGGTTCCATCATTCCTGGTGAACTTACTATCATCTTTTATGTGTGTGCATCCTCATTTCTCCAAATATTCAAAGCTAGATCCTTCATACACTACTTACTTTAGCTGAATGCAAGGAAACTTCTGCCATTTTAGCAACAGAATTAACATTAATAAATTGTATCATCAAATAAATCACCTTTCCCATTAACAATTAATTAAACTGCCAGCAAGCCTATTAGCATTTACTCATGGCTGACTTGTTCTTGGATAGCCTTTTATTCCAAGTCACTTGTAAAGAGATGTTTTTGTTAGTTAATGCCCAGTGTAATTAGCTTCCATTGAAATATTGATTTTACATTAAGGAAGATAAATGTTAAAGTATTGGCAACTGAATGTTTTTATAAAGACTGACATTTTATAGATAGAAAAGATATTGTGCTGTCACTTTTGTGCAATTTCAATATGTACATTATTTTCTGTACACAGCATATACTTAGAGTGGTGTTCCCAAATATCTTGCTTGAAGAGGTCAGGTCAAAATCTCTACATCTGGATTAAACACACATGTAACCCTACCTATTTATACATCAGGAATATCACATACAATCTCCCCCCTAAGGAAATCTATACCTGGGAAACCTACAGAACTTTTTTTGGCATAGCACCAACTTCCCAAACTTCAACTTTTGAACTTTATCTGGTAACTACAAGTATATTTTAGTCTTGATTTTAATAATGGTTTTGATGATGGTGAAAAAAGGCAAGAGGATATTGAAGTAATGACTTTGATAACATTCATTCTGTCCTTCGGGGCTTCCCTGGTGGCTCAGGCAGTAAAGAATCTGCCTGCAATGCTGGAGACTTGGGTTCAATCACTGGATTGGGAAGATCCCCTGGAGGAGGGCATGGCAACTCACTCCAGGATTCTAGCCTGGATAATCCCCATGGACAGAGGAGCCTGGAAGGCTACAGTCCATGGGGTCACAAAGAGTAGGACAGGACTGAGCAACTAAGCACACCACAGCACATTCTGCCTTTTCCTTGTATGGTGTGTGTATGTATGTCTGTGTAAATATGTGCATATATTTTCCTCTGTAGAGAAATTGTTACGAATGAAAATTGTGTTTTATTGATATTAGATTATTATTTTATAGAGATATTTAGTGAATAACACAACATATTGTTACCAGAAAAGACAATTAATAATCAATATAAGTATTGTGAGCTTGTAGTCATTGTTTCTTAGAAAATGTGATGTGGAAAATGGAAATGTGCATGCCCAGAATCATATATTATGCAACTTGAAAGTAATATTATATAATAGTGCTGTAATAAGCATTTTTCTCAGTCAAATTTTCCTGGGTATTTGGACATGATGCAAGATGCTTGCTTAAATAACATCCCCAGAGTCACCTTTGATCTTTTGCTCCATAAATCGACCTGCTTGTGAGACATCTCTTCTTGACTGAATAATAGGCAGTTAAGGCAGTTACAGTCACCTTATTGTTTCCACATTCCAAAAACCTCATTTGCTTTTGTTTCCTATCACATTGAAAAGCACCATAAAAAGATGGCATCAATTCTAACACACTCTCTACCTCATCTTTGTGCATCCCTACTGTGATCCTTGGAAGCTCTGCCAATTTTGTGCCAGGCATGGACAGGGTAAACTTCACTCAATTCTATCCAAAAGGTCAGATTCTGCCTTTCCAAATGCAATGAAAAGTGGTTCTCTAAGAGGTCTGACTAACCTCCTCAGGATTATTCCTTGAAGCAAGGTGAGGATTCCATTCGAAACCAAGACTTACAGAATGCTGACCAATTCCAAATTTTGGAATTCTCTGCAAGTTGCTTGTCTGATTCTCAAAAGCAATCCCTTTTCAGAACACTCAACACATCTCTTTCATTCAGTTCAAGCTTTTGGGAAAAATCTGTTCTTTCAGATTATTTTTGCTTCTCATGGTTGCTTATTAAGAATCATTCTATTACCACTACAGACCTTAAGGTAGATAATCAAAAAGTGTTACAATAAGATAAAAAGAACTGAGAGGAAAATATGAAATTTAATATTTCAAAATATGTTTGGCTGCAAGTGTGTGATTTTGTTGCATGTGGTTTTTACATTTTTATTTTCTATATACTAGTGTGTACATGTTAACCCCAACCTCCTAATATAGCCTTCCCCCTTCTTTCCCCTTTGGTAATCATAAATTTGTTTTCTATGGCTGTATGTTTATTTTTGTTTTGTAAAGAAGTTCATTTGTAATTTTTCCCCCCCACAGGTAAGTGATATGATATTGTTTCCTCTGTCTTGCTACTTCATTTAATATGATAATCTCTAGATCCATCTATATTATTGAAAATACTATTTTTAAATTATTTTATGGCTAATAGTTCACATATATAATATATGGCACATTACTTTTATCCATTGATCTCTTGAATGGATATTTAAGTTGCTTCCATGTCTTGGCTATTGTAAATAAGAGCTCTTATGAACACTGAGGGTATATACACCTTCATTTTAATTTTATTGGGGTGTAATTGATTTACAATGTTGTGTTAGTTTCAGGTATAGTGATTCAGCAAAGTGATTCAGCTATGCATACACATATAGTGATCCTTTTTTAGATTCTACTCTCATATAGGTTGTCACAAATATTCGGTAAAGATCCCTGTCCTAAACCATAGGTCCTTGATATCTATCTTATACATAGCAGTGTGTGTATGTTTATCCCAAGCTCCTGATGTATGCTTCCCTACCATGTTTCCCCTTTGGTAATCATAAGCTTGTTTTCCATAACTATAAGTCTGTTTCTGATTTGCAAAATGGTTAATTTGTATTATTTTAAAAATTAGATTTACATATGAGTGATATCATATATTTGTCTTTCTCTGATTTATTTCTCATAGTATGATATTCTTTAGGTCCATCTGTGTTGCTGCAAATGGCATTATTTCATTTTCTTTTTATGGCTTAGTATTACTCATTGCATTTATGTGGCATATCACTTTATTCATTCAACTGTTGATGGAAATTTAGGATGCTTCCATGTCTTATTGTAAATATACTGTAGTGAATGCTGGGGTTCATATATTCTTTTGTATTAGATTTCCTCTGGACATATGCCCAGGAGTGGGTTTGCTGAATCATATGATAATTTTGGTTTTAGTTTATTAAGGAACAACCATACTGTTCTAAATACTGGTTGTACCAATTTTCATTCCCACTAATAGTGTAGAGGGGTTCCCTTAACTCCACATCCTCTCCAGCATTTTTTGTTTGTAGACTTTGTGATGATGGCCATTCTGACTTGTGTGATTTGACTTCCATTTCTCTGATAATTTGTATGTTGAGCATCTTTTCATGTGCTTTTTAGCCATATGCATGTCCTCTATGGAGAAATGTGTATTTAGACCTTCTGCCTATTCTTTTTTTTATTCAATTTGGGTTTTTTGACATAGACATGCAAGAACTGTTTGTATGTTTATGAGATTAAACCTTTTTGGTAGCTTGATTTACAAGTATTTTCTCCCATTCTCTGGATTGCCTACTCATTTTGTACATAGAAGAACTATACAAACAAGGTCTTAGTGAACCATGATGGTGTGGTCATTCACCTAGAGCCAGACATCCTGGAGTGTGCAGTCAAGTGCAACATTACTACAAACAAAGCTAGTGGAGGTGATAGAATTCCAGCTGAGCTATTTCAAATCCTACAAGATGATTCTGTGAAAGTGCTGCACTCAATATGCTAGCAAATTTGGAAAACTCAGCAGTGGCTATTGGATTGGAAAAGGTCAATTTTCATTCCAGTCCCAAAGAAGGGCAATGTCAAAGAATGATCAGACTATCATACAGTTGCACTTATTTCAAATGCTAGTACAGTGGTACTCAAAATAATTCAAGCTAAACTTAAATAGTACATGAACCAAGTACTTCCAGATGTACAAGCTGAATTTAGAAAAGGCAGAGGAACCAGAGATCAAATTGCCAACATCCGTTGGATCATAGAAAAAGCAAGGGAATTCCAGAAAAACATTTTCTTCATTGATTATGCCAAAGACTTTGACTGAATGTATCACAACAAACTGTGGAAAATTCTTAAAGAGATGGGTATACCAGACCACCTTACCTGCCTCCTGAAAAACCTGTATGCAGGTCAAGAAGCAACAGTTAGAACTGGACATTGAAAAATGGACTGGTTCAAAATTGGAAAAGGAGTATATCAAGCCTGTGTATTGTCACCCTGCTTATTTAACCTCTATGCAGAGTACATCATGCAAAATACTGGGCTGGATGAGTTACAAACTGGAATCAAGACTGCTGGGAGAAATATCAATAACCTCAGATATGAAGATGATACCACACTAATGGCACAAAGTGAAGAGGAACTAAACAGCCTCTTGACAAGAGTGAAATAAGAGGGGGAAAAGTTGGCCTAAAACTCAACATAAAAAAAAAGTTAAGATCATAGCATCCAGACCCATTACTTCATGGAAAATAGATGGAGAAAAAAGTAGAAACAGTGACAGAATCTTTTCTTGTGGACAGTGACTGCAGTCATGAAATTTTAAAGACGCTTGCTCTTTGGAAGTAAAGCTGTGACACAACTAGACAGTATATTAAAAAACAGAGGCATCGCTTTGCTGAAAAAGGTCTGTCTAGTCAAAGCTATGGTTTTCCAGTAGTCATGTATGGATGCGAGAGTTGGACCATAAAGAAGGCTGATGGGTGAGGAATGGATGCTTTTGCCTGTGGTGCTGGAGAAGACTCTTGAGCATCCCTTGTACAGTAAGGTTATCAAACCAGTTGATCCTAAAGGAAATCAACCCTGAATATTCATTGGAAGGACTGATACTGAAATTCCAATACTGTGGCCACCTGATATGAACAGCTGACTCAATGGAAAATACCCTGACACTGGGAAAGATTGAGAGCAGGAGGAAAAGTGGGTGACAGAGGATGAGATGGTCAGATGGCATAACTGAGTTAATGGACATGAGTTTGAGCAAACTCCAGGAGACAGTGAAGGACAAGGAAGCCTGGCATGCTGCAGTTCATGGGGTCCCAAAGAGTCAGACAGGACTTAGTGATTGAACAACAACATGGTTTCCTCTTCTGTGCAGAAACTTAGGTTTGATTAGGATCCATTGTGATTGAGGACAGGAGGAGACGGGGCAACAGAGGATAAGATGGTTGGATGGTATCACCAACTCAAAGGACATGAATTTTAGCAAACTATGGGTGATAGTGAAGGACCGGCAAGCCTGACATGCTACAATTTATTGGGTTGCAAAGAGTTGGATATAACTTAGCGACTGAACTACAACAAAGTCCCTTTTTTTTTTCCATTTTCATAACTCTTAAGTGTTGGATCAATGCAATTGCACTGAATCTGTAGATTGCCTCCAGCAGTATAACCATTTTGACAATATTGGTTCTTCCAATTCAAGAGCATGGTATTTTTACCATATGTTTCTGTCATCCTCACTTTCTTTCATCAGTGTCTTACTGTTTTTGGAGTACATGTCTTTTGTCTATTTGTCTGCTCAGTCACTTCAGCAGTGTCCAATTCTTAGCTATCCTATGGACTCTAGCCCACCAAATTCCTCAGTCGCTGGGATTTTCAGTCAAGAATACTGGAGTGGGTTGTCATGCCCTCCACAGGGTATCATCCAGACCAGGGTTTGAACCTGAATCTCCTGCACTGCAGGCAGGTTCTTTACTGCTAAGCCATCAGGAAAGCTCTTTATTTCCTTAAGTAGGTTTATTACTTAATATTTTATCCTTTTGCCATGATGGTAAATGGGGTTGCCTTCCTAATTTCTCTTTATGATATTTCTTTTTAGTGTATAGGAAGCATGATATTTCTGTGTATTAATTTTGTATCCTGCAACTTTGTTGAACTCATTTATGAATTCTAGTAGTTATCTAGTAGTATCTTTAGGATTTTATATGTATGCTATATAGTCTATTGGTTTTCAAATGATAATGACATTTTCTTGTATTCATAATAACATTGTTTAGCCATAAATTTTATGTATATATATATGTAAAAATACACATGTATATATTAAAATACATAAAACTATACATATATATTTGATATTATATGTAACATATATATGAATTATTGTTTTCAGTTACTATTTTATTTGGGTCATCCTACTAGTTTGGTTTAATTGACTTTCTGATGGCTTAATGGGTAAAGAATCTGCTTGTAATGCAGGAGACAGGAGATGAGGCTTCCATCCTTGGGTCAGGAAGATCAGCTGGAGAAGGAAATGGTAACCAACTCTTAATATTCTTGCCTGAAAAATCTCATGGACAGAGGAGTGTGGTGAGCTATAGTCCAAAGGGTCACAAAGAGTTGGACACAACTGAGCAAGTAAGCAAGTATGGACACAGTAGTTTGACTTGGGGCTTTCCCTGGTGGCTCAGTGGTAAAGACTCTGCCTGTCAAGTGGGAGACCTGGGTTCATTCCCTGGGTGTGGAAGATCCTCTGGAGAAGGAAATGGGAACCTACTCCAGTATTCTTGCCTGGGAAATCCCATGGATAGAGGAGCCTGGCAGGCTATAGTCCCTGGGGTCACAAAGAATCAGACATGACTTAGCAACTGAGCACACATGCACTAGTTTGACTTAGTGCTCAGCTTTACTTGATCTGTATTTTTTTGGAAAGTGTTAGTTGCTCAGTTGTGTCTGATTCTTTGCAACCCTATGGACTGTAGCCCACCAAGTTCCTCTGTCCATGGAATTCTCCAGGCAAGAATACTGGAGTGAGTTGCCATTCCCTTCTCTGGGGAATCTTCCCAACCCAGGAATTGAATGCAGGGTCTACTGCATTGCAAGCAGTTTCTTTACCATCTGAGTCAAATAGCCTTGGCTAAGTTTTTTTAGGTGTGGGGACAATCTTTGCTCCTGTGTCAAGTACCTCATGACAATTTAGCACATTATTTTGACACTGCTGATGACCCAAGGTGAAAACATTCCTTAGAAACATTATTGTTGTCTTTGGAGAAGACAGGTTTTGGGGGGGACATAAACTGAATCCCAAATTAATACATATTAATTAGCATGGCTTTATATTAACAAAATGTTTGTATGTGTCATTCTCTTCATAAGCATATTCTTTTTTAATTTCTTCTTTTCTCTTCTGCCTTTCTCTATCAATTCATCTATTTCTTAAATTTTTAGTATTAAGGAGAGTATCTTAGAGAATAAAATCTGAAACTATTGTACATTTTTTCAAATTAATGACATCATTGCTGATCCCAAGTAATCATCCATATGGAAACACAGTCAATATCAATGAGCAGAAGTAGGCTGACGAAAAGATAGTGAGATCAGTCTAAGGAATCTGTGTTTTAATATGTGCAAATCTAGTCAAGATGGTGAAATTAAATTTCCTATTTACAGGAATACCATGGTATCCATAGATAAGCATCTTAGTCAAAAGTTTCATTTCCTTTCTACCATTTATTACCTCTGACCTTTTTCATGCCCAAAGCAGAGCTTTACAAATCTTTTAAAAGTGTACTCTCTCAGAACAGCCAGAAGTTTCAGTCTACTAGAATCATTTGTTGTGCAGTTGGTCTACAATGGCGAATAACTATTATACTTTGTTTTTCAATGTGAATTCTCTGTTTCTTTCCTCATTAAGCAGAGTACCTCTATTGCTCCCTGCATCTAGATTGATCATGGTGAATTTCTTTGACCACTGCAACATGGTTAGAAAGAATATTGTGTCACTTCCAAGTTAAGGCCTCAGGAGGCTTTTCAGATTCTTGACCTTCTTGGAACCTAGCTGCAACGAGGTGCCCCAGCCAATAGCAGCATGCAACATCCATACTTGTTAAGGAGATGGCATGTGATCAGCCATCACCAGTGAAACTGCCAACGGTAGGCGTGAGACTTACTGACTCCATGGAAAGCAGTGAAGAGACATCTTAGTTGAGAATTGACAACTCTTAAAACTATAGATCTGAGAGGAAATGAACAGATTAATTTGGGGGTGATTTTTAAGTATATATATTAAACCTATATATTTGGGGTAATTTTTAAAATACATATATATAGAGAGAAGAGGTCTGATACAATGCCTTTTACACATTCAGAGTGAGATAGAATGGAGGTTTTTTTTTAATTTGTTATATAAATATATAGTACTTTAATATATATGATAATTATTTCCTTACTATGTAAGAAAAGCAGCTTGAAATTATATAATCTGTATTTAATAGCTGTTGAATTTGCATTGGTAATAACATTGTTAAATACAGAGTTCAGAATTATTGTTATGTAAATAAAATGTGACTTGTCAACAATTGTGGGTATTATGTTGCCTATAGTACATGTTAACTTTTTTTTTCATGAGGAATACTGAGTGGATTCACATATGATAATTCTTGAAGACTCAATTTTTTTTCTTATATGGATTAGCATTTAATTTTATTTGACATGTTAACATATAGAATTTTATAATTTCACTAGTTATTTCATCAATTTTTGATTGAATATTCCAATTTTTAAAGTAAGTTTATTTATAGAGCAGTTTTAGTTCCCAGCAAAATTGAGCAGAAGGCTCACATATACCCCCTGTCCCTAAACTGCACCCACTATGTTTATCTGTCACCAGAGTGGTGCATTTGTTTCAGTTGATGAACCTACATTGACACATCATTGTCACCCCAAACCTGTAGTTCATATTAGGTTTCATTCTTGGTGGTGTATTTTCTGTGGATTTGGACAAATGTGTTAACCCGTATCCACCATTATAGTTTTAGACAGAGTCAGTTCACTGTCATAAAGAGCCTTTATGTTCTATTAATTTTTCCCTTGACTTTGTCCACAGTCTTGTTATTTGCTCCAATAGTTTAGCTTTGCTAAAATGCTATCTAGTTAAGATCATATAGTATGTAGCCTTTTCCGATTGCTATTTTCACTTAGTAATAATCATTTAAGATTCCTCCCCATCTTTTTATAGCTTGATAGCTCATTTCTTTTCAGCACAGAATAATATTCCATTATATTTATCTACCTCAATTTACCAACCCTACTAGTATCATTTTGTTTGCTTCCAAGCTTTGCAATTATGAATACAACTTTAATAAACATGTGTACAGTTTTTTTCTGGAAGTAAGTTTTCATCTCCTTTGGAAAAATGCTGAGTGTGATTGCTGGATCATATAGTAAGAACATGATTACCTGGTAAGAAACTTCCAAACTGCCCTCCAAAGTGGCCATGCCATTTTGCATTCCCACCAGCAATGAATCAGAGTTCTGTTACTGCACATTCATGATACATTTGGTAGTGTCAGTGTTCTGGATTTTGGCCTTTCTAATAGATGTGTAGTAGTATCTCATTGTTTTATTTTGCATTCCCCTAGCTACAGTGATGTGCAAAATCTTTTCATAAGCCCATTTGCCATATGTTTATCTTCTTTGGTAAAGTCTCTATAAAGGTATTTGGTCCATTCTTTAATTGGATTGTTTTCTTAGTTTTAACTCTGAAACATTCTGTGTATTGTTTAGATAAAAGTCCTTCATATGTCTTTTAAAAATAGATTTTCCCAGTTTGTGACTTTTCTTCTCATTCTCTTGACATTGTTGGTTGCAAATCAGAAGTTTCTAGTTGAATAAAGTATACAGTTTAGCAGTTATTTCTTAATGTATCACGCTTTTGGCATTGTATCTAGAAGATCATTACCAAACCCCAAGTTATCTAGATTTTCTCCTATGTTATCTCCAAGGAGTTTATAGTTTTTATGTTTTTCATTGAGATCTGAGACGTAGTTTGAATTGTTTTGATAAATTCTAGATTTTTCCTTTTTTTTTTTTTTTTGGTAAGTGAATGTCCAGTTGTTGCCAGTGCTATTTGTTGAAAATACTACCTTCTCTCCATTAAATTGTCATTATCTTTTTTCAAAGATCAGTTATCTATATTATGAGGGTCTATTTCTGGTTCCTCTCTTCTCTTCTATTGATCTACTTGTCTATTTTTTTCCCCAACATCACACTGTATTGAATACTATACCTTTCTAGTGAGTCTTGAAGCCAGTTAGTATCAGTTCTTTGACTATTCTTCTGCTTCAAATTTGTGTTGCCTTTCTCGTCTTTTGCCTCTCTCTGTAAACTTTAAAATTAATTTGTTGATATCCACAAATTTAACTTGAGAGATTTTGATTGAGATTGCATTAAATCTGTAAATCAATAGATATCCTGTCAGTATTGTTATCCTGTCCAAAGACATGGAATATTTCTTCATATGTTTCCCATTTAAGTTCTTTAATCAGAGTGCTGTAGTACTTCTCATACATATCTTGTACACACTTTCTTAGAACTTCATTTAATTTTTAGACATTGTGTTTTTTTTTATTTCAATTCTGTCTGTCCACTGATAGTCCCAACATGCAAGAGCAGGAAAGGACCTCAAGAGGTTCATATGTTCATGCTGTACAGACTAGGAAATTGAGGTCCAGTAAAGGTAAGGTGCCACATCAAAGCTTGACTTGAGATCAGGAGCAGAAAAACAGGCCCTACATCTGTCTCTCTCTCTCTCTCTTAAGTGTGTGTATGGTATTAACACTACCAATGAAATGATACAATGTTCAGTTCAGTAACTCAGTCGTGTCGGACTCCTTGAGACACCATGAATTGCAGCACGCCAGGCCTCTCTGTCCATCTCCAAATCCCGGAGTTCACTCAAACTCATGTCCATCAAGTCGGTGATGCCATCCAGCCATCTCATCCTCTGTCATCCCCTTCTCCTCCTGCCCCCAATCCCTCCCAGCATCAGAGTCTTTCCAATGAGTCAACTCTTCGCATGAGGTGGCCAAAGTACTGGAGTTTCAGCTTCAGCATCATTCCTTCCAAAGAAACCCCAGGGCTGATCTCCTTCAGAATGGACTGGTTGGATCTCCTTGCAGTCCAAGGGACTCTCAAGAGTCTTCTCCAACACCACAGCTCAAAAGCATCAATTCTTCAGCGCTCAGCCTTCTTCACAGTCCAATTCTCACATCCATACATGATGACTGGAAAAACCATAGCCTTGACTAGACGAACCTTTGTTGGCAAAGTAATGTCTCTGCTTTTGAATATGCTATCTAGGTTGGTCATAACTTTCCTTCCAAGGAGTAAGCGTCTTTTAATTTCATGGCTGCAGTCACCATCTGTAGTGATTTTGGAGCCCCCAAAAACAAAGTCTGACACTGTTTCCACTGTTTCCCCATCTATTTCCCATGAAGTGATGGGACCAGATGCCATGATCTTAGTTTTCTGAATGTTGAGCTTTAAGCCAACTTTTTCACTCTCTTCTTTCACTTTCATCAAGAGGCTTTTTAGTTCCTTTTCACTTTCTGCCATAAGGGTGGTGTCATCTGCATATCTGAGGTTATTGATATTTCTCCCGGCATACAGTGTTACATCTACATAATTTTTATGAGAAGTTTTCTGAGAAAATTTACATTATTTTATATATCAAATAACACTTTCATAATATATATTTTATCAGAAAAATATTTTTATATATTTATGTATATACTAATTCATCAGTAGTATAAATATTTTATAGTAACAAAATAATCCTAAATCCTCCCTCCCTCCTGTCCCATGTATTATTGCTATCATTTATTTCATTATACATAACTATATATATTTTTTCAGGCTTTTACATTTTGTTAGGATGGAATGGAGACTTCCAAACTCCTTACATGCCAGACTGGAAACCGTAAGTTTTTTCACTGTAACTCTACTGAGTTAGTTGATCTAACAGTTTTGTTTTGTTTTGTTTTGTGGGGGGAGGGCTTAAGGTTTTCTGTATAGAATAGTATGTCACCTACAAAGAGTGACAGTTTTACTTCTTCCTTGCAATTTGGATGGCTTTTGTTTCTTTTTCTTGCCTACTTTCTCTGGCTAGAACTTTTAGGACTATACTGAATAAAAGTGGCAAGAGTGGGTATGCTTGTCTTGCATCTGATATTTTAGGAAGTTTTCACCTTGCAGTACTATTTAAGCTGTGACTTTATCATATGTAGTCTCTATTATGGTAAGTTAAATTCCCTTTATACGATTTTGTTGAGTTTTTTTTTTTTTTTTAACAGAAATGTGTGCTGAAATTTGTCAGGTGCTTTTTCTACATGTATTGAGATAATCATATAATTATTGCCCCTCATTTTATAAATCTGGTATATCACATTGATCAAGTGGTGAGTGTAAACCTATCTACCAATCCCTGGTGTAAATCCCACCTAATCAAATTTAAAGAAATTGAAATCATGTCAGGCATCTTTTCTGACCACAAAGCTATGAGATTATATTTCAAACCATGTGACAGCGTGTGATGTTGTTGGAAACAACATGATTTCATTTTCTCTTTTGTAATATTAAGAGTGGATTTATAATCCACAGAGACTGAGTCCAATATAAAAAACTGCAAAGAGCCCTTGATATTAGATTTCTAAATAATAAATTTTTAGGCATCAGAATAGGGTTGACAGAAAGAGTAGTAACTCTCATTATTCACTTTAAAGGTGACACCAGGATTATAACATTGTATTTTGAATAGAGAATTTTATATTTATGCACTTAAGCTTCATAATTTTTATGCAGTAATAGTACTGACACAGCCATTGGCATCTTCCCTAAAGAACCTCAGATAGTTCTGTTGACTCTTCATGGTATATGATTCTTTCAATGTATCATTGAAGTTGGTTTGTTAATACCTTATTGAGAACTTTTGGCTATATGTTCATCTGGCATATTGACCTGTAATTATCTTTTCTTGTGGCACTATTGTCTGGTATTGGTATCAGAGTAACATTATATTCTATTTTTTAGAAGAATTTAACAAAGATTGGTGTTAATTCTTTAAGTGTTTGGTGGAATTCAACAGTGAAGCCATTTAGTCCTGGATTTTTATTTTGGGGGATATTTTTGGTTGTTGATCTAATGTCTTCACTAGTAATCTGTTCAGAATTTCTGTTTCTTTATGATTTAGTCTTGGAAAGTTGGATGTTTCTGGACATTTATTCAATTCTTGACTTTCCAATTTTTAGCTGTAAAATTGTTCATAATAGTGTCATGATCTTTTGTATTTCTGTGGTATCAGTTTTAACCTCCCTCTTACATTTTGTTTTTTTAAATTTAGTATTTTATTTTATATAAGTTTAAAAAATTATACTGTTTATAATTATTACAAAATATTAGCTGTACTCCCTGTGTTATATAATATATCCTTGTAGCGTATTTTACATCGTAGTTTCTACTTCCCACTTCCCTACTATTGTATTGCTCACCCTCACCCAAGTTACCACTAGTTTGTCCCCTATATCTGTGAGTCTTCTTTTTTTTACATACACTGACTGACTGACTGAGTCACTAAGTCGGGTCCAACTCTATTGGACTCCATTGGATAAAGCTTACAAGGCTCTTCTGTCCTTGAGATTCCCCAGGCAAGAATACCAAAGTGGCTTGCCATTTCCTTCTTTAGGGGACCTTCCTGACCCAGGGATCAAACTTGGGTCTCCTTCATTGCAGGCATATTCTTTGCAAACTGAGTTATGAGGGAAGCCCAATTTATTGTATTTTTTATATTCTACATATAAATGATACACAATGTTTTTCTCTCTTTGACTTAATTCCACTTAGCAAAATGCTCACCAGTGCCCTGCTTCATGCATTGAACTTAGACTGGCCATCTATTTCACATAAGGTAATACACATGTTTCAATGCTATTCTCTCAAATCATCCCACCCTCGCCTTCTCCCAAGTCCAAAAGTCTGTTCTTTATATTTGAGTCTCTTTAGCTGTCTCACATATAGGGTCATCGCTGCCATCTTTCTAAATTCCACATATATGCATTAATATACCATATTGGTGTTTTCCTTTCTGACTTAATTCACTCTATACAATAGGCTCCAGTTTCATCCACCTCATTAGAACTGATTCAATGTGTTGTTCTTTAATAGCTGAGTAGTGTTCCACATTCGGAGAAGGCAATGGCACTCCACTCTAGTACTCTTGCCTGGAAAATCCCATGGAAGGAGGAGCCTGGTAGGCTGCAATCCATGGGGTCGCTAAGAGTTGGACACAACTGAGCGACTTCACTTTCACTTTTCACTTTCATGCATTGGAGAAGGAAATGGCAACCCACTCCAGTGTTCTTGCCTGGAGAATCCCAGGGATGGGGAAGCCTGGTGGGCTGCCATCTATGGGGTCACACAGAGTCGGATACGACTGAAGTGACTTAGCAGCAGCAGCAGCAGCAGTGTTCCACACTATGTATATGTACCACAGCCTTCGTATCCATTTGTCTGTCGATGGGCATCTAAGTTGTTTCCATGTGCTAGCTATTGTAAACAGTGCTGCAATAAACATTGGGGTACATGTGTCTCTTTCAATTCTGGTTTCCTCACTGTGTATGCCCAGCAGTGGGATTGCTGGGTTGTATGGCAGTTCTATTTCCAGGATTTTAAGGAATCTCCCCATTGTTCTCCATAGTGGCTGTACTTGTTTGCATTCCCAAAAACAGTGTAAGAGGGCTCCCTTTTCTCCACACCCTCTCCAGCATTTATTGTTTGTAGACTTTTTGATAGCAGCCATTCTGACCGGCCTAAGATGGTACCTCATTGTGCTTTTGATTTGCATTTCTCTGATAATGAGTGATGCTGAGCATCTTTTCATGTGTTTGTTAGCCATCTGTATGTCTTCTTTGGAGAAATGCCTGTTTAGTTATTTGGACCAATTTTTTTTTTTTCCTGGAATTGAGCTACAGGAGCTGCTCCTATATTTTTTAGATTAATTCTTTGACAGTTGCTTCGTTTGCTATTATTTTCTCCCATTCTGAAGGCTGTCTTTTCACCTTGCTTATAGGTTCCTTCATTGTGCAAAACCTTTAAGTTTAGTCAGGTCCCATTTGTTTATTTTTGCTTTTATTTCCATTACCCTGGGAGGTGGGTCATAGAGGATCCTCCTGTGATTTATGTCAGAGAGTGTTTTGCCTATGTTCTCCTCTAGGAGTTTTATAGTTTCTGGTCTTACGTTTAGGTCTTTAATCCATTTTGAGTTTATTTTTGTGTATGGTATTAGAAAGTGTTCTAGTTTCATTCTTTTACAAGTGGTTGACCAGTTTTCCCAGCACCACTTGTTAAAGAGATTGTCTTTTCTCCATTGTATATTCTTGCCTCCTTTGTCAAAGATAAGGTGTCCATAGGTGCGTGGATTTATCTCTGGGCTTTCTATTTTGTTCTATTTGTTCTATATTTCTGTTCTTGTCTGTAGCTTTGTAGTATAGCCTGAAGTCAGGAAGGTTGATTCCTCCAGTTCCATTCTTCTTTCTCAAGATTGCTTTGGTTATGCAAGGTGTTTTGTATTTCTATACAAATTGTGAAATTACTTGTTCTAGTTCTGTGAAAGATACTGTTGGTAGCTTTATATGGATTTCATTGAATCTATAGATTGCTTTGGGTAGTATGCTCATTTTCACTATATTGATTTTTCTGATCCATGAACATGGTATATTTCTCCATCTCTTTGTGTCATCTTTGATTTCTTTCATCAGTTTGCTATAGTTTTCTATATACAGGCCTTTGATTATTTAGGTAGATTTATTCCTAAGTATTTTATTCATTTCATGGCAATGGTGAATGGAATAGTTTCCTTGATTTCTCTTTCTGTTTTCTCATTGTTAGTGTATAGAGATGCAATAGATTTCTGTGTAAGAATTTTGTAACCTGCAACGTTACCAAATTCACTGATAAGCTCTAGTAGTTTTCTAGTAGCATGTTTAGGATTTTCTATGTATAGTATTGTGTCATAAGCAAACAGTGACAGTTTAACTTCTTTTCCAATTTGGATTCCTTGTATTTCTTTTTATTCTGATTGTTAAACCTAGAAATTACAGAAATATGTTGGAAAAAATGTGGCAAGTATGGGCATCCTTGTCTAGTCACTGATCTTAGAGGAAATGATTTCAGCTTTTCACCATTTAGTAGGATGTTAGCTATAGGTTTATTGCATATGGACTTTATTATGTTGAGGAATGTCTTTTCTCTGCTGACTTTGTGGAGAGTTTATATCATAAATGGGTGCTGAGTTTTGTGGAAAGCTTTTTCTGCATCTATTGGGATGATCATATGGTTTTTACTCTTCAATTTGTTAATGTGGTAGATCACACTGATTGATTTGCATATACAGAAAAATCCTTGCTTGCTTGGAATAAATCCCACTTGACCATGGTGTATGATCCAGTAATGTATATACTGGGTTCAGACTGCTAGTATTTCATTAAGGATGTTTCTGTCTATGTTCATAAGCAATACGGACCTGTAATTTTCTCTTTCTTTTCTTTTTTGTGGTATCTTTGTCTGGTTTAGGTATCAAGGTGGTGGTGGCCTCATAGAGTGAGTTTGGGAGTTTTCCTTTCTCTTCAGTTTTTGAAACAATTTCAGGACAAATGTTAACTTCCTTTAAATGTCTGATAGAAGATGCCTGAGAAGGCATCAGATCCTGAACTTTTGTTAGGAGTTTTTTTACTTATAGTTTCAGTTTCAATGCTTTTTATTTGTCTGTTCATATCTTCTATTTCTTCCTGGTTGAGTCTTGGGAGATTGTACCTTTCTTAGAATTTGTCCATTTCTTACAGGTTGTCCATTTTATTGATTGGCATATGATTGCTTGTAGTAGTCTTTTATGATCCCTTGTATTTCTGTAGTGTCAGTTGTAACTTCTCCTTTTTCACTTGTACTTTTATTGAGTCCACTCTCTTTTTTTCTTGATGAGTCTGAATAAAAGTTTATCAATGTTATTTATCTTTTCAAAGAACTAGTTTTTGGTTTCATTGACCTTTGCTATTGTTTTGCCTTTATTTTAGTTACTTCTCTAATCTTTATGATTTCTTTCCTTCTACTGACTTTGGATTTTGCTTATTCTCCTTTCTCTATTTGCTTTAGGTGTAAGGTTAGGCAATTTATTTGAGATTTTTTTTTCCCTGAGGTAATTTTGTATTATTATAAACTTGCCTCTTAGAACTGCTTTTACTGCATAGGTTTTGGATACTTGTGCTTTCATTGTCATTTGTTTCTGGCTTTTTTTTTTTTTTTTTTCTTTCTTTTGATTTCTTCAGTGATCCACTGTTTAGGCTCCATGTGTCTTGAGTTTTTAGGTTTTTTTTTTCCTTAGGGTTTATCTCTAACCTCATAGCATTGTGGTCAGAAAACATGCTTAATAAGATTTCAGTTTTCTTAAATTATCCAAGTCTCATTTTGTGACCCAGCATGTGGTCAATCCTGGAGAATGTTATATGTGAACTTGAGAATATGTTCTGCTGCTTTTAGATGGAGTGCTCTATAACTATCAATTAGACTATCTGGTCTAAGGTTTCATTTAATGCCTGTGTTTCCTTATTGATTTTCTGTCTGGATGATCTACTGATGAAAGTGGGGTGTTAAAGTCCCCCACTATTACTGTGTTACTATTGATTCTCCCTTTATTGTTGTTCAGATCAGATCAGTCGCTCAGTCATGTCCGACTCTTTGCAACCCCATGAATCGTAGCACGCCAGGCCTCCCTGTCCATCACCAACTCCCGGAGTTCACTCAGACTCACGTCCATTGAGTCAGTGATGTCATCCAGCCATCTCATCCTCTGTCATCCCCTTCTCCTCCTGCCCCCAATCCCTCCCAGCATCAGAGTCTTTTCCAATGAGTCAACTCTTCGCATGAGGTGGCCGAAGTACTGGAGTTTCAGCTTTAGCATCATTCCCTCCAAAGAAATCCCAGGGCTGATCTCCTTCAGAATGGACTGGTTGGATCTCCTTGCAGTCCAAGGGACTCTCAAGAGTCTTCTCCAACACCACAGTTCAAAAGCATCAATTCTTCAGTGCTCAGCCTTCTTCATAGTCCAACTCACATCCATACATGACCACAGGAAAAACCATAGCCTTGACTAGATGGACCTTTGTTGGCAAAGTAATGTCTCTGCTTTTGAATATGCTATCTAGGTTGGTTAGTATTTGCTTTAAATATTGAGATGCTCCTATGTTTAGGGCATACATATTTGCAATTGTTATATCTTCTTCTTAAATTATCCCTTGATTATTAATTATGTAGTGTCTTCATAGCCTCTTATAACAGTCTTTATTTTAAAGCCTATTTTATCTGATATGAGTATTGGTCCTCCAAGTTTCTTTTGATTTCCATTTTCATAGAATATGTTTTTCCATTCTCTGTCATTCTTTTTTTATGTGTCATGAATTTACTTTAGATCTTTGATTTGTGGTTACAATGAGACTTAGATAAAGTAGTCCATTTTTAATAGCACTTAAGTTCTTTTGTATATAAAAGCTCCATACTTTTACTCATCCCATTATGTAATTTTATATAATTACCTTTTTACACTGCATTTTCATTAACAGATAATGTTTGCTATAGATTTAATGCTCTTGTCCTTTATCATGTATAGTTAACTGGATAACACACCAGCCTAATATAGTTACATTTTTCTAATATTTTTTTCATCTTTATTAGAATGTTGTGTACCTTCATATGTTTTCATGTTTCAGATTAGTATCTTTTCATTTCAACTTTCAACAGAGAAACTCTCTGTTTCTCTGAGTGAAGTCTAGTAGCAGGGAACTCCCTCTGGTTTTGTTTTGGAAAGTTCTCTTTCTTCTTAGTATCTGAAGGATGACTTTGTGAGATATAGTTTCTTGGCTGGCAAGTTTTGTCTTTTAATACTTTTAATATGTTATTTTAGGCCCCTCAGCAAGTTCTCCCTCTGCTGTGCATCTAAAGACCTCTCTACCCCACTCTGATTTTATGTCAGATTCTTCCCTCAGGCAGCCTGGACCCCTACAATACTCTCTCAACATGGGTATCTATGTAGTTTCGCTCTTTCTAGTTTCCCTTTTCCCTGATTGTGGCAAGTGAGGGTAGGGAAGTTTCAGTAAGTTCCTTATATCCACAATCTCTGTGGTATGATTTGCAGAAGCACTTTTATTCAGTTAATATGTTCAATAGATGTTAATTAAAAAAACAAAAAACAGAGAAAAGAGGAAGGACACGCTGAATGCTAATGTAACCCACCAATAAAACAGTAACATCTTAATTTTAATAACATACAGAAACTGTAAATTTCTCCTCTTTCTACGTTGTGTTTTTGTAGTGTTTGCTTCTTTTTATATCATTTATCCATTAATGAAACTCTATCTTTCTTAAGAGGATCAAAAGTGTTTTATGCACTACCATTAATGTGTTTCATTATTCTCTGTCTATATATTTACCATTACTGGAATAATTTATACTTTCAGATGGTTTGCATTGCTGTTTACTATGTTTTCTTGTCAATTTAAGAAATCAGTTTAACTTTGACTTCCCAGTCTATCCTGCTGACATCATTCTACTTTACTTCTGTTTAGTTGTCCTACCTATATTACTTATAGTGTAGTATTAAAGTCTCCAAATACTTTTATAGAATTGTTTCTCTCTTCAATTCTGGAAGGTTTTGTTCTACATGTTTTTCGGTGGATTTCCTGAATGGATTGTCATTCTATGCAGTTCTCGATGGTTCCTGTTGTTTGTCTCTATTCAGCAAGGCAAAAATTGATACTCTTAAAAAAGCAACCCGTTTTCCTTTTGAAATTTACATTATTGGTTCAGTTATTGCCCTTTCCAAGTATTAAGGTATCATTGTCTATATATAGATAATTTCTACCTTGGCCTTGACAGTATAGTATGATGGTTAAGAGTATCAGTTCAAATTGGTTCTGGCACTTGCTTGCCCTATGGCATTTAGTAATACAGTTCCTCATGTTAGCAGTTTACTTTTGTTATAATAGGATCTCAATGTCTAGCATACGAAGTTATTTATAGGATCAAACAATATTTAGTACAGGAAATGTGTACTGTAGTGACTAAGCTTTAGTAACACAAAATTATTTGAAAACTATCTGTATTACTGTAATAAACATAAACATGATATCCAATATATGATTTTGTAATGTATAATTAACATAGTATTAAAATGCATACTCAACAGTATCATTACATACTTAAGGAAGTAGTAATGTAAACATGTCTTTAAACCTTAAGGTCATAAAAATTAATTTGATTTACTAACATTATTGTACTTTTTATGTCATCAAATCCTATCATAAACATTAAATATATTATTAGAAAGTCAGAAAGTACATACATCCTTTTCTTTGGAAATTTGTATCTCCTATTTTTGCCATGATAGGCTGCAGATCTTTGAAAGAGTAATAGGTACAGGAAAGAAAATTTGAGAACCACTCTTTAGAAACATTCCCTAAGGTGGGATATTGTTGAGTGTCAATCCTGCTTCAGCTGTCACCAGTTCTGTGGGTTTGAAAACCAGTTCAACCTCTTTAAATCTATCTTGTATCATTTCTAAATAAGAAAAAGTTACTGTTAAACCTCAAAGGATTGTGTAATCAACTTAATTAAGAAAATACATTGTGTGCTTTGATACAAATGCTATTATTTTTAAAAAATCAACTTGAGGTACTTGGATTCAAAATACAGTATGGTAGAAAAGGAAATGGCAACCCACTCTAGTATTCTTGCCTGAGAAATCCCATGGATAGAGGAACCCAGTGGGCTACAGTCCATGGGTTAGCAAAAGAGTCAGACACTACTTAGCAACTAAACAACAAATACTAAAACAAAGGCCTGACTCTCAATAAAGAGGAATCATTGTTACAGTGTTTGTTGGTAATTTTGATGTTGCTCTTATTGTTCTTGTTCAGTGGCTCAGTCACATCTTACTCTTTGCAACCCCATGGACTGCAGCATGCCAGGCCTTCCTGTCCCTCTCCATCTCCCAAAGTTTGCCCAAGTTCATGTCCATTGCATCAGTGATGCCATCCAGCTGTCTCATCCTCTGACACCCTCTACTCCTTTTGCCCGCTATCTTTACCAGCATCAGAGTCTTTTCCAATGATTTGGCTGTTCACATCAGGTGACCAAAATACTGGAGCTTCAGCATCAGCCCTTCCAATGAGTTATTCAGGGTTGATTTTCTTTAAGATTGACTGGTTTTATCTCTTTGCAATCCAAGGGAATCTCAGGAGTCCTCCAACACCACAGTGCAGAAGCATCAATTCTTAAGCACTCTGGCCTTCTTTATGATCCAGCTCTCACAACTGTCCATGACCACTGGGAAGACCATAGCCTTGACTACATGGACCTTTATTTGCCACCAGTTAACACTTTTTACTGTGAGTTAGTTTATGTCCTTAATATTTGATAACTGGCTAGGCATGTCACTTTAGTCCTACATTCCTAGGCAATGTCCATTGTCTTGTACTTCTCACTGTATGCCACTAATGTAAAATTCAAAGCTGTACATTGTTCTCATATATTTAAGGACAAAATAATTTGGAGTTATCAGCTTAAGGACACTCAATTCTCATAGCTTCATTTTAGTTATATTGACTGATGGTGACAATAACCTTTGTAGAATTTATAGAATGTGGCTCAGGTTCACTATTTTTTCTCTTTCAACATGCAGCTCTTGAAAGCTAATCTAAAATGTTCATTTTTATCTCCACTAGTGCTGCTTTCTCTTGGACATTCTTTATTTGGAATCCTGGATAGAGATAATAATAGATTTCTGCTTGAAGTTAAAATGATTCTCTTTTCAGCCTTTTGTGTGAGGTTTTTGCTTCTCAACACAAACTACAAGAATGTACTTGTGAAATGTATGTCATAATTTGGAAAGCACAACTTGGTAAACGTATTGCAGGTATATCTAGAGACTGTCTTCTTGTCCTAAGTGGCAGTGCTAAATTTTAGGATGAGCAATTATTGCGCTCTCATGAAAAGTGAAAGTGCTCAAGTGTCCTCAAGATCTCAGGAGGAGTGATTTCACTTATAATAAAAGGAAATTGCATCCACTATCATTATCACATGCTTTGCTACAAGTCCATTAAAAAACAATGTGGATTTGATTCTAAAGAAAAATTTTAAATACCTGAAAAACAAAAACAGCACCCCCGTTATTTTTTCATGAATCAAAATGAAATGATGCCTTTTTAAAAGTCACCCTCTGAGCTTTTTTAGGCATGGGTCATATTAAATGTACTAGACTACATCAGATACACCTTGGTCCATTCTGCTCTGTCAGTGATATCTGATGATCATTGTGCAATCACTGGCCTTTCACAATAGTAAGATTGTAGATTAAAAAAATACTTCGTATCCTAGTACAAGAATAATAATTGCTCTATCTCTAGCGTGTCAATCCCCAATGCCTCTGTGGTCAGTGCCTTCTGAAGAGTAACTGCTTTGTGCTCATAGATGTATTGCTAAGTTTTAAATTTAGTAGACAGACTCCTGACATTGCTGCACTATAAATAGGTCATAGACTATTGGCTCAGAGAAAAGAAAAGTTTAAGTAATGAAGATCTATAATAAACTGTACTCAGGGTAATACAATACTCTACTAATGCTCATGTTAGGTAGTCATGTGAAATGTAAGCCAGAGTAACTCTGTTAAAAGATTTCAGCTCTCAGTAACTTAACTTCATCCTGATTACAAAAAAAAAGGGTGCTTCTATTGAAATGATTCGCCATTTCTGAGGTTTGTGGCATTTACGGTGCTCATAAAACTGCACAACCAGTTTTAAGTTAATAAATATAATATACTTTTGGCCATTTTAAAGAGACTGGTCTGTTTTATTTATTTATTTTTTAATATGGAGATGTACATTTTTATTTCACACAAGTGCCATTACATTTGATGGAACCTAAAATTTCAACAAATCACAGTTTATTAAAATTAAATCCATTTAAAAATAAAACTGATAATGTACTATAATGTATTTCTTGTCATGGAGAACTCAGAAAAAAAAAAAAAAAAAAAAACAAAAAACTGCACAACCATAAAATCAAAGAAGTTTTATAAAATCAGCCTCAAGGAACAATTTAAAATCAGCTGGTTAAATGAAACTGCCCTGGCTATTTTTTTAGGACACATGAAAGGAGGTTAAATAGAGGTTCACTTTCTCTCCTAACTCCCCAAGTATCACGATTTTATAAATCATTCCTACCTATTGGTCCTCAGCTTTTATTCTCCTCTATATTAGTCTTCTAAGGGAAGTAATTTATTTGAAAAATACATTGTAAAAGCTACCTTTTTGCCTAAATCCTTTACAGTTGCTACTTTGCCAGTAGTCAGGTTTACTTTATTCCATTAAACCAGACTTTTTTATTTTTATTTTTTATTTTTGTTGAGATTGTGTTATAGGGTTTTGTGTAAAGTGAAATATTCCCTATATCTATTAGCATCACTGGAAAAAAATTTTACCTGAAAAGATAAATTCTATAATGCAAATGTACATCCATGTCACAAAGGATAAGATATTCCAACCTAAGACATATATTATGAAAGGGGAAAAGAAAAATGTGAGGGTTCAGGATGGGGAACACATGTATACCTGTGGCGGATTCATTTTGATATTTGGCAAAACTAATACAATTTTGTAAAGTTTAAAAATAAAATAAAAAAAAAGAAAAATGTGAAATGTTTTATAATAAATAAAACTGAATATATTCAAGTGAATATAGGCAGTCATTGTAAACTGTATATAAAAACACAATTTTGGGAAAATACAGAATTGAATGCTAGATTAAATGATTTATTTAGTATGATGTCAAATTAGTTTAAATGTGTTTTAAAGTGTGTAAATTTGGTATTGATGATTTCATGTTTGTAGGAATTTAAAAATTACTTACTTGCATTTCTAACAATTTCCCAGTATCATAGGTAAGGGAAACATTATTTTTAAAAAACTAAGCAGGAAATCCTATTTTAATAAAAAACTAGAAAAAAACTATTAACTATAAAATGTTACATTATCTTTGACACTGTCAAAATGTTACCTATGCTCACTAACCACAGCACAGGATTAAGAAATTAAGAATTATGGATGTTGCTTTTATAATTTATTTGAAATTGTCTCTTTTTCGGTGATTATATCATGCTGTGGTGATTCTGTACAAATATTAACAATTACATTTAGTTGCAAAAATATTTCTATTGGTCATTCAAATTAGTTAATAGATGATTCTATATTATTAATACAACTTTTCTGGTTATACTCATACACACACACACACACACACACACACACACACTATCTATCTACCTAATGGAAAAACCTGATAAGTTTTACATAAATACTGTACATAGCCAGTGTTGAGGAAATGTTGCCTGAGGTTATATAACTATGAATTTACTGTACAAATATTACATAGTTTTATAGAAATGTGTTGTTTTACTTGTTGGCAGTGGCAATTTTTCCAGTAGATTAGATTTTGAATTTGTCATGAAAATTTTACTCTAAAGGAAAATTCAAATACCTAGAAAATAACCTATTGCACATGAGGTACTTATGATTTGGAACCTACTGTTGTATGATTCAGGATTAGACAGTGATTTTAAAAAATTCATTTTTTTCCGATGAATAGCTATTCACAGAAGAAAGACTTTGCCATTAGATTTTTCAGTTATGAAAAATACCATAAATGGAATTAAATAAAATGAAATGCTAGAGTGAAACCATCCATTTTTTCGCAAAAATATACCTATAAAGTGGCTTAATACTATTTCAAAATTTATTCTAATCAAGATTCATTTTCTTCTTAATGAACTGTGATGACACTACAGCTGATATGAATAGAACAGAGTTTATGTAGATAAATTTTACTTAGATGGAGTAACTTCAAACTTGTCACTTGCAATTTCAGGAAAGAAATTTTAAGTTAAAAGCATAGTTAATGGTATTTAAAATGTTTGAATGCTTTATTATTTTACCTGGTATATATTTATTTAATTTCAAAAACACCTTGAACAGTGTTTGAGGGCATACATTACTAATATTATTCAGTTCAGTTTAGTCCAGTCGCTCAGTCGTGTCCGACTCTTTGCGACCCCATGAATCGCAGCATGCCAGGCCTCCCTGTCCATCACCAACTCCCGGAGTTCACTCAGACTCACGTCCATTGAGTCAGTGATGCCATCCAGCCTTCTCATCCTCTGTCATCCCCTTCTCCTCTTGCCCCCCATCCCTCCCAGCATCAGAGTCTTTTCCAATGAGTCAACTCTTCGCATGAGGCAGCCAAAGTATTGGAGTTTCAGCTTCAGCATCATTCCCTCCAAAGAAATCCCAGGGCTGATCTCCTTCAGAATGGACTGGTTGGATCTCCTTGCAGTCCAAGGGACTCTCAAGAGTCCTCTCCAACACCACAGTTCAAAAGCATCAATACTTCAGCACTCAGCGTTCTTCACAGTCCAACTCTCACATCCATACAGGACCACAGGAAAAACCATAGCCTTGACTAGACATAATATGTATTACTATTTTCATTAATGTTTCATTATTTTCACAACTGCACTAATGAGGAAGCCAATGAGGCATAGACAAGTAACATGTTGCTATCACAAACCATATTCTAAACTTGGCCCTGGGTATTTTGGCTTCAAAAAATGTGGCTTTCCTTTCTATATGCTTTGAATTCTTGATTATTCATAGTGTAATAAGGGGTCCATCAGTGTCTCTTTTAGTTAAAAATAAAATGCATCTGATATTTCATGTATCTGAGAGGTAGGCCAATTCCTTCTCTCACCTCTCGGAAAGGCACCACATGATACTCCTTAAGATATTCCCTAGTACAGTAACTAAAACAGAGAGTGGAATTAATCCTTGTTAAATGAATTATGACATCCCATTAGTTGGATTAGCAAATAGAATTGTTTCATCGTAGTTCTTTTTCCCTATGTTGTTACTCATTCAGCTAGATAGCATGAATTAGACATTGAGCACAAACACAAATTTATAATGGAACACTGACTCAGCTATTCTGCATGACAGCTATGACTAACATAAATATAAAGAGGTTCCTCAATAATCACCAGCTTACAGGATATGTGCTACAGTTAGGGGATAGCTCTCCTCAAGAAAATTGTTATCCCTCTTCTGAACCCCTATTGTGATAGCCATTAAATTTAGTTGTTTGCGTCCTTTGAAACTGCTTGTTTGCTATTCTCTTACTAGCTTATTTTTAAAGGAAGAAGGGGGAAATATGCATCAAGAAACTAACAGGGTGTTGGATTTTTGAGAATTCTGCATACAAAGATATACTTCAAATGTACGGGATACAATTTTCCCACTGAAACAGCATTTGTAAACCTGAGTTTAGTAGAAATTGTTTTCTGCAATGTTAATAAAATGGCAAGTTCTCTGGTCAGAGAAGTTTACAGAATTATGTCTGTAAGTATTATTATAAAATAATGCACAATAACCTTTTAAAAGATTCTGGGAAGTTAAGACACAGAAAATTAAGTTGAATACTGTTTTGTTTAGTCCAATTCCAGTTCTTTTGCCTCTATATTAATTTCTTTGTTTTATTTTCTAGTTTTGAATTATATTGCATGCAGTATTTTCCACTGTTTTATATTTGCTTGTATTCTGACTGTTTTATGTTTATGAAAGTGAAAGTGAAGTTGCTCAGTCGTGTCCCACTCTTTGCGAACCCATAACTGCAGCCTAAGAGGCTCCTCTGTCCATGGGATTTTCCAGGCGAGAATACTGGAGTGGGTTGCCATTTCCTTCTGCAGGAGATCTTCCCAACCCAGGGATTGAACCCGGATCTCCCCACATTGTAGGCAGATGCTTTACCATCTGAGCCACTAGGGAAGTCTGTTTATGTTTGTACAATGTATTAATTGATTAGGGAAAATTGCTTTATATATATATAAGAGTATTTCTTTCCTAGGTTACTTCTTGCATTACTCTTCACATAGTAGCTATCTAATAGAGGATTACGGGATTAATGTCTGCTCAAAGTACTACTCCACTTTGATTAGCTTTGTATTTAGTTTTGCTTGGAAATGTCTCATGAAATAGAGGTTAAACCAATCAAATGTATGAAAAAACAATTCCTCCTTAAAAAAAAAAAAAAAAAGGTGGCCTTTAGTTCATCACTGGGTTGCTAAATTATTTTTGATTTAGCTGTGGTAAAGCATGCATTTTTTAACTAGTTGGGTTCACTGCCTGAAATTTGATAGGACCTTTTAGTCTTCTCAGGGCTTTAATAGTATTCATGGAAAAGCATACTCAGTATTTTGATTGTGATATTTCCCTGCCAGGTAAGTATCAGACTGCATATTTTAAAGCTAATAAGGTGTCAGCTTCATTAGTGACTCACTTTCTCTTTTGTCCTTTGCTATTTTATGTTCTCTGCCTCGAAGCCAATGTAGAAAAACCAAATCATAAGAAGCTATTAAGAAAACAGTTGGTAACCTCATGAAAACAGTTAAAATTAATGTTGTCTTTGTTCTGAGTTTTTAATAGCTACTTAATATTTTTCTCAGTGTCTAATTTCTATCTCAACATTTACATCACAGAAAAATTGCATATTGATAATAGCATTCATCAGATCTCCTTTAACATTTTACCATTTAGGCTCTTCTAACACTGGGATGAAATGAACTTTAGAGAATAGACATTGTGAATAGGGTGATGGACAGCCTCTGCTCACTAACACTAATTTGAAGTTTTCTAAAAGTCTGTTTGGAAGAAATAGATCTCTTGGACAAGTGTTGTCTGAAATTTTTATATTCCCATAATTTTAAGTTCTTCAATAAAATGAAAATATATTGTCTTGAAGGTACAGTATGGATCAATTTTACAGAAGCATATAGTGACCAACAACACATGAACAGGACCCTGTGGAATGAATGTTGATGCTCTACACCAGTGGTCCCCAGCCTTTTTGGCATCAGGGATGGTTTGGGGGAATATAGTTTTTCCGTGGACTGGCAGGGGGGTAGAGTAGGGGAGGAGGGGGTGGTTTTTCAGTGGTGCAAGCACATCACATTTATTGTGTGCTTTACGATTATTACATCAGTTCCACCTCAGATCATCAGGCATTAGATGGCAGAACTTGGGGACCACTGCATACAGAATTTCTTTCCCAGGCAAGGTCCATGTGGGACACAATTTAGAAAGCACTGATGAGGGATGGTGATGGAATTAGAGTACTACATGTCATAGTCAGGCTGTCTCTCTCCTCTCTCACATGCTCAGGTGTAAATATTTTGATGACCACTAGATCTTGGGCACTGAGGATTTTCCAGTCATCTTGTGGGCTCTCTTTGCAATTTCAAAGGCTTGTGATATGCAGATGTGTAATTTTTCTCAGGCACAAGTTTAAACAGCAAATTTTACACCTGATAGGGATAAGTACTAGGTAAAAGTGTCATTAGCCAGATTGGGTTGATTTTTTCCTTAATTTCTAAAAGACATTAAAACTTCTAAAGATATTTTTCAAATGTCTTTATGTTTTTCCTACACACACAGATAAACAATATCTTTTGAGTTATATTCAAGGAAGAATTAGTTTCTTCATCAATTACTAAGAAACTAGTAAATGTCAATATTTTATTATACATAGAGGTGAACAAACAGGAAAATACACATCATTATAACAGAGGAAGAATCCAGCATTCTGTTTACAGATTAAATAAACTTGTGTAATCTGGTACACCATGCCGCATAGAACCACATCACATCACAACCCCCACAAAGGTAAGTAGATAGGTAGGTAGACTCATAGTTCTCCCACATCACCCTGAAGGAAGGTAGGTAGATAAGTAGACTCAGTTCTCAACATCCCTCCCAAAAGTAGGTCAGTAGGTAGAGAGTTAAGTAGACACAGTTCTCTCACATTGTATGTGGGGTGGAGTGGGGGCATGTGAGAAAAATGTGAGTCTACCTACCTACCTAACAACCTTCAACTGGGATGTAAGAGAACTGTGTCTACCTACCTGCCTTCATGGAGGATGTGAGAGAACTGTGATTCTACCTACATACCTACCAAACTTCAAGAAGGATTGAGAGAACTCTGAGTCTACATACCCACCCTCCTACCTTCAAGGAGTACATGAAAGAAATGTGAGTATACCTAGAACGCACTTACATAACTACATTCAGGGGGGAATGAGAGAGTGTACCTTGCTATCTGTCTTCAGGGGGATATGAGAGAACTGTGAGTCTACCTATCTTCCTACCAGCCTTCAAGGGGGATGTGAGAGAGCCATGCCTCTACCTACCTATCTTTGGGGGGATACAAAAGAACTGTGAGTCTATCTACCAAACTACCTACCAACCTTCAAGAGGGATGTGAGAGAGCTGTGAGTCACATACCTACCTCTCTACCTTTCATGGGGATGTAAGAAAACTGTGAGTCTACCTACCTACCTACCAACCTTCTAGGGGGATGTGAGAGAACTGTGTCTTCTTACCTGCCTACCTACCTACCTTCACAGTTCACTCACATCCCCCTCGAAAGTAGGTAGACTCACAGGTCTCTCACATGCTCTTTTGGGGGGTGTGAGAGACCTGAGTGTCTTCCTACCTACCTACCTTTGAGTGGGAAGTGAAAGAACTGGGATTCTATCTACCTACCTACATATCTTCCTTCAGGGTATGTGAGAGAACTGAATCTACCTACCCATATACCTATCTTTCTTCAAGGGGAATGTGAGAGAACTCTGAGTCTACCTACCTATCTACCCACCTTCACAGTTAACTCACATACCCCTTGAAGCTTGGAGGGTAGGTCGATAGACTCAGTTCTCTCACATCCCCCTCAAAGGTTGGTAGGTAAGTAGACTCAGCGGTGTCTCACATCCTATTTAGGGTAATGTGAGAGAACTGTGAGTCTACTTGCCTACCTACCAACCTTATAGAGGAATATGAGAGAACTATGAGTTTACCTACCTACCTCTGAGGTGATGTGAAAGAATGGTGAGTCTACCTACTTACCTACCAACTTCCTTCTGGCCAATGTGAGAATACTGCGAGTCTGCATTCCTACCTATCAACCTTTCTGAGGGATGTCTGCATATCTACCTTCAGGGAGGATTAGTGGACTGTGAGTCTACCTACCTACCTTCCCTCACCTTCAAGTGGTATGTGAGAGACCTGTGAGTTTACCTGCTTACCTCCCTACTTTCAGGCAGGATGTGAGAATTGTTCGTCAACCTACCCACCTACTTACTGAAAGGTTGCTGCTGAACCATGAAAGACACTGGGATTCTTGGCCTCCAGAGGGGAAGAATTCAATCCTGGGTCAGAGGTGAGGCTTGATTGCTCAGAGCTTTTACGTAATAAAGTTTTATTAAAGTATAAAAGGGATAGAGAAAGCTTCTGACATAGAGATTAGAAGAGGGCAGAAAGAGTACCCCCTCACTAGTGTTAGCAATGGAGTTATATACTTTTAATTAGTTATTACAGTGAATCAAAAGAATGTCTGGAGGTTGTAAAGACCTTACTAAGTGAAGTCGCTCAGTCATGTCCTACTCTTTGTGACCCCATGGACTGTAGCACACCAGGCTCCTCCCTCCATGGAATTCTCCAGGCAAGAGTACTGGAGTGGGTTGCCATTTCCTTCTCCAGGGGATATTCCCAACCCAGGGATCAAACCCGGGTCTCCCACATTCCAGGCAGACACTTTTAACCTCTGAGTCACCAGGGAATCCCTCAAAGACCTTACTAAACCCACTCACATAATTTACATTTTAAGAAAACAGGATTAGCCAGAAATTTTTTATCCAGAGACTGTCCTCAAACAGGATATATTATTGTTATATAATCCTAAGGAATGTAGAGGAAAAATAAGTTTGTCCTTTCTTCCTCCTTGAGAATCCCAGACCCCTCTCTCCTTAGGGGCCTCTGGACCTAGTTAGCATCAACCTGCCTAGGAATTGGCTCTCTCACCACCTACCCTATCTACCTCACTGGTGGGAGATGTGAGAGAATAGTGATTCCACCTACCTCCTTACCTAGTTTCATTTTTCTCTCACATTTCCCTTTAAATTTGGTAGGGAGGTAGGCTCACAGTTCTCTCACATCTCCCCAACGACCGGTAGGCAGGTAGATAGCTAGACTCACCATTCTCTCGGATCATAGTGTGTCTACATTCCTACCTACCAACCTTCAAGGGTGATGCGAGCAAACTGTGAATATCACCCTTTCCTGAATATAGGTGGAAAAAATTTCCAACAAATATGAGAAAAGTAATTTGTGAACACATTAAAAAGGTTAAGTGCAAGGAATAAGTATGATTTATACCTCAGATATAAGAGTGGTTCAAAATATTCCAATGAATACATAAATCACATTACTACAGTGAAGATGAAAATCACATGATCCTCTCAATAAATGCAGAAAAGCCATTTGACAAAATACAACACTTTCATTATGAAAACCCTTAACAGACTAGGTATAAGAAGGAACGTCCCTCCACATAATAAAGGCAATATACTGAAGAAAAAAAAAAAAAAAAAACAGCTAACATTATACTCAGTGGGGACAGAATTGAACGTTTTTTCTCTTAGGTCAGGAACAAGACAAAGATGCCTACTCCCACTACTCATATTCAGTGTACTAATGGAAGTCCTAGCTAGAGCAATTAAGCAGGACAAAGAACTAAAAGACATTCAAATAGAAAAAGTTTAATTGTACCTATTTGCAAATGACATGATATATAAACCCCAAAGATTGAACCAAAAAACTGTTGGATCTAGGCAATGATGTTAGTAAATTTTTAAGGTACAAAATGAACATACAGCAATCAGATGGATTTCTATACACAAAGTATTTGGAGAAAAAACTATCCTATTCAGAATAGCATTAAAAATTAACTTAGATATGCATCTATCCAAAAAGATTAAAGACTGGTGCACTGAACACTGTAAGACACAGACTAAAGAAACTAAAGAAAGACATCCCATGTTCTTGATTCTGAAAAATTAATATTGGTAAATTGTCCAAAATATTCCTTCTAAAGATAATGTAATAATCTCCATCAAAGTACCCAAGGAATCCTTCACAGATATAGAAGAAACAACTTTAAAATTTGTAAGAAATCACAAAAGACCTCAGATAGAGCAATCAGGAGAGTAAAAACAATCTGGAAATCACTCATCCTGATTTCAAAGTACACTACAAAAAACTACTACTAAAAAACACTATGGTATAGACATAAAAATAGCCACATAGACATATGCAATTGAATAGACTGCTCAGATGCTACTAGTTTTTCACAAAAGAAAATGATAACACTCCAGTATTCTTGCCTAGAGAATTCCATGGACAGAGGAGCCTGGTGGGCTATTGTCCATGGGGTCACAGAGTCACACATGACTGAGCAACTAATATTTTCACTTTCAAAAACAGCCACTAGGCAAATAATCATTTTAACAAGTGATATGGAAAAGCTCCATAAATCCAGGAAGAAAAATGAAATTTGATGACTATCTCACATGACTAAGGAAATGTGTAGAAGATGGTGCTTAACATTTTTTGGCAATGATTTTCTGGATATAACTCTAAAAGCACACACAACAGCAAAAATCACCAAGGGAAACTACCTCAAAATTAGAGCTTACCCTAAGCAATAAAACGAAACAAAATAAAATGGCAAAGTACAGAATGGAAAAAAAAAATCTTGCGAACTATACTGAATAATGGTTAATTTATAAAATACTTCAACTCATACTTAGTAGAACCCTAAAATGTGAACGTCAACTTACTCATGGATTTTTTTTTTCATTAGTACATACTATACTATAGAAGGGAAAAGGGAAAAGCAGTGAAAGATTTCCTCTTCTTGGGCTCTCAAATCACTGTGGATGGTGACTGCAGCAATGAAATGAGACGACTGCTCCTGGAAGAAAACCTATGACAAATCTAGACAGGTTTTAAAAAGTAGAGACATCACTTTACTGACAAAGGTCTGTGTAGGCAAAGCTCTGGTTTTTCCAGTAGCTATGTATGGAAGTCAAATAAGGCTGAGCAGCAAAGAATTGATGCTTTCAAACTGTGGAACTAGAGAAGACTCTTGAGAGTCCCTTGGACTACAAGGAGATCCAACCAGTCCATCCTAAAGGAGATTGGTCCTGGATGTTCACTGGAAGGACTGATGTTGAAGCTGAAACTCCAATACTTTGGCCATGTGAAGAACTGACTCATTGGAAAAGCCCCTGATGCTGGGAAAGATTGGAGGTGGGAGGAAAAGGCAGCAGCAGAAGATGAGATGGTTGGATGGCATCACTGACTGAATGGATGTGACTTTGAGCACACTCAAGGAGATAGTGAAGAACAAGGAAGACTTGCATGCTGCAGTTCATGGGATTGCAAACAGTGAAACACAATTTAGCAGCTGAACAACATCAATACCATTTCTAGGTATAAGCAAAGGAACTAAAAACAGGACTTCAAAGACATATATGCTCTCTCATGTTTCTGCAGCATTAGTCCCAATAACCAAGATATAGAGTCAACCTAAATGCCCAACACCAGCTAAAGAATGAAGATGGGGTGTGTGTGTGTGCGTGTGTGTTTACACCTGCCATTTGCAACAACTTGGATGGATCCTTAGCACACTGTGTTAAGAGAGATAATTCAGAGACACAGAGACAACTGCTATGTGATATCGATAATATGTGTAATCTAAAAAAGTCAAACTTCCAAAAACAGATGCTATTGGCGGGGTGTGTAAAACAGATGATGTTTCAGGGTACAAACTTGCAATGAGTAGTAAGTAAGCTATAGAGATCTAAGGCACAGTATAATGAATAAAGACAACAAATCTGCAGAGAGACTAAAATTTAATTGGTATGACTATTCAAAAAAGAATAATAATGTAATATGAGAAAGGTGCTAAATTGCCAAGAATGGCCATATTACATTGTATAAATATATGAACTTAATATATTGTACACCCTAAATTAATACACTTATATGTCATATATGGGCTTCCCTAGTGGCTTAGCTCATAAAGAATCCTCCTGCAATGTGGGAGACCTGGATTCAATCCCTGGGTTTGGAGGATCCCCTAGAGGAGGGAACGGCTACCCACTCCAGTATTCTGGCCTGGAGAATTCCATGGACTGTGTAGTCCATTGGGTCACACAGAGTCAGACACAACTGAGTGACTTAGATTTAAATATTTATGTCAAATATATTCAATAAAAATAGCTATAGTTACAATTGGATTCCAAGGAGATCTAACCAGTCAATCCTAAAGGAAATCAGTCCTGAATATTAATTGGCAGGACTGATGCTGAAGCTGAAACTCCAATACTTTGGCCACCTTATGTGAAGAACTGACTCACTGGAAAAAATCCGGATGCTGGGAAAGATTGAAGGGAGGAGGAGAAGGGGATGACAGAGGATGAGATGGTTGGATGGCATTACCACTCAATGGACATGAATTTGAGCAAGCTCCAGGAGTTGGTGATGGACAAAGAAGTCTGGCATGCTGCAATCCATGGGGTCACAAAGAGATACGACTGAATGACTGAACTGAACTGACAATTTATTAATGGACATGGAGTATAAAAAGATGTAAACTATGACCTAAAAAACTTAAAAAGGAGGGATTAAACAGTTTTAATTGCAACCGAAATTGTTATCAGAATAAACAGATTGCTGCTATGCAACATTTTTCTAATGCTCATAGAAACCATAAAGGAAACCCTATAGTGGATTCACAAAACATAAATAAAAGGTAGTTGAAGCATACCACAATAGAAAATCATAAATAAAGGGAATGAGAGGAAGAAGAATATACATATAGCCCGAAAACAGTTAATATGGTGATATTGGTAAGGACTTAGCTATTAATAATTACTCCAAATGTAAATTGATTGAATTCTCCCATCACAATACATGGAATAGCTAGAGAGATTAAAAACAGAATAGACCCTATTCATTCAGCTTTAAGTCTGAACACTTATAGGTTCCAAATAAATCCATAACAAAGACAGTAAGTGCAAGTAAAAAACAAGAGTAGGAATAGCTATACTTTCAACAGACATGACTGACTTTAAAAATAGCAGGAGACAAATAAGATTACTGAATACTTATAAAGAGATCAGTTCAACCAGACAAGATATCATATTACATATCACTCAACATTGCAGCACATAAATATATTGAACAACAACAACAAAAATACTTCTGAAGGGAGAAAGAGCACCCACAATAATAGTATGGGACTTTAATCTACTCAGGCTTCCCTGATAGCTCAGTTGGTAAAGAATCTGCCTGCAATGCAGGAGACGCCGGTTCAATTTCTTGGCCAGGAAGTTCCAATGGAGAAGGGATAGGCTACCCACTCCAGTATTCTTGGGCTTCCCTTGTGACTCAGCTGGTAAAGAATCAACCTGCAATGTGGGAGACCTAGATTTGATCCCTGGGTTGGGAAGATCCCCTGGAGAAGGGTAAGGCTAGCCACTCCAGTATTCTGGCCTGGAGAATTTCATGGACTATATAGTATATGCAGAGTACATCATGAGAAATGCTGGACTGGAAGAAATACAAGCTGGAATCAAGATTGCTGGGAGAAATATCAATAACCTCAGATATGCAGATGACACCACCCTTATGGCAGAAAGTGAAGAGGAACTCAAAAGCCTCTTGATGAAAGTGAAAGTAGAGAGTGAAAAAGTTGGCTTAAAGCTCAACATTCAGAAAACGAAGATCATGGCATCCAGTCCCATCACTTCATGGGAAATAGATGGGGAACAAGTGGAAACAGTGTCAGACTTTATTTTTTGGGCTCCAAAATCACTGCAGATGGTGACTGCAGCCATGAAATTAAAAGACACATACTCCTTGGAAGAAAAGTTAATGACCACCTAGAGAGCATGTTAAAAAGCAGAGACATTACTTTGCCAACAAAGGTTCATCTAGTCAAGGCTATGGTTTTTCCTGTGGTCATGTATGGATGTGAGAGTTGGACTGTGAAGAAGGCTGAGCGCCAAATAATTGATGCTTTTGAACTGTGGTGTTGGAGAAGACTCTTGAGAGTCCCTTGGACTGCAAGGAGATCCAACGAGTCCATTCTGAAGGAGATCAGCCCTGGGATTTCTTTGGAAGGAATGATGCTAAAGCTGAAACTCCAGTACTTTGGCCACCTCATGCAAAGTGTTGACTCATTGGAAAAGACTCTGATGCTGGGAGGGATTGGGGGCAAGAGGAGAAGGGGACGACAGAGGATGAGATGGCTGGATGGCATCACTGACTCAATGGACATGAGTCTGGGTGAACTCCGGGAGTTGGTGATAGCCAGGGAGGCCTGGCGTGCTGAGATTCATGGGGTCGCAAAGAGTCGGACACGACTGAACGACATTCACTTAATCAACCCACCTACCATAAGAGTAGGAAACTTTAAACTACTAAATCTACTAAAGTTTAATAGTAGGAAACTTCAAAATAGGTAAATCATTCAGACAGAAAATCAACAAGTAAACGTTTAACCTAAGATAGACGTTATCAAGTGGATCTAACAGACAAGAGATCATTTCCTTCAATAGCAGGAAAAGGCACATTCCTCTCAGAGCACATGGAACGTTCTCCAGAATATATCATATGAAAGGTCACAAACAAGTCTTAGCAAACATACAATGATTAAAATTATACCAAATACCTTTTCCTACCACAATGATATGAAGTTATAAGTCAATAATGAGAAAAGCAGGAAAATTCAGAAATATGTGGATTAAATACAATTCTGAATAATGAATATGTCCAAAAAAATAAATAAAAGGGGAAATTAAAAATACTTTTACACTAACAAAAGCAGAAACACAGCATATCAAAACACATGGGATGCTGCAAAATGAAATCTAAGAGAAATTTAAAGCAATACTGATTGAAAAGGAGTGTCTCAACTAAACAATCTGACTTTGTACCTCAAGGAGCTATAACAACAAGAACAAAGTAAGATAGACCTCATCAGGAGGAAGAAAATAGAGCTTAGAGCAGAAATAGAGATCAAAACAAACAAAAAAAAAAATCAAAATTAAAGCCAGAATTTTGAAAAGATAAGCAAATTTAATTAGCTTCAGGTAGCCTGAGGGGGAAAAAACCCTCAAACTTATAGAAACGATAAAAGAGAGACATTGAAACTGATTACATAGAATACAAAGGTTAATAAGATACTATTATGAATAATTATGTACCAACAGTCTGATTACCCTAGAAATGGATGAATTCCTTAACACATACAATGTTACAAGAGTAAATCTTGAAGAAATAGCAAGCACGAATAGACCTGTCATGACTAAGGAGATTGAATGAGTATTCAAAGGCCTCCCAAAACAGAAAAGCCAAGGACTGCATGGTTTTCCTGGTGATTCTACTAAACATTTAAAGAAGAAGTAATGCTGATTCTTCTTAAACTCTACCAAAAAAATGAGAACACTCCTAAATTCCTTTCACTGGAACAGCATTGCCCTGATTCCATAATCACATAATGACACTAGTATAAAATTATACTATAAACAAATAACCTGATCAATACATATGTAAAAATTCTCAGTGAAATATTAGCAGACCAAATTCAACAG